>NW_016107922.1:848546-850863 GCF_001604975.1 Cebus imitator | reverse complement strand
ATATTGTTAAACCCCATTTCTACAAAAAAAAAAAAAAAAAGTCGGGTGCTGTGGCTCATGCCTGTAATCCTAGCTCTTTGGGAGGCCAAGGCAGGTAGATCACAAGGAGTTCAAGAGTTCAGGAGTTCAAGGTCAGGAGCTCAAGACCAGTCTGGCCAAGGTGGTGAAACCCTGTCTCTACTAAAAATACAAAAATTAGTGGGGCATGATGGTGCGTGCCTGTAGTTCCAGCTACTCAGGAGGCTGAGGCAGGAGAATCGCTTGAACCCAGGACCGGGAGGTTGTGGTGAGTCAAGATTGCACCACTGCGCTCCAGCCTGGGCAACAGAGGGAGACTCTGTCTTAAAAAAAAAAAAGATATTTCACCTGAATAGCTTGTGCTTTATAAGCTGCTGTTGGGTATCATGCTAGGGGGAGTCTTTCTTTTTTAAATTGTATTTTTGTATGCCTTTTGCAAAGTGGTGTTAACTGTTTTTGTACAAGAAAAAAACTCTTGGGCAATTCTCCTGTTGCAAGGGTCTGATTTATTTTGAAAGGAAAGTTCACCAGAAATTTTGTATTTAGTTGTGATTACTGATTGCCTGATTTTAAAATGTTGCCTTCTGGGACATCTTCTAATAAAAGATTTCTCAAACAAACCAACAAACAAAAAATACAGGCCGGGCGCAGTGGCTCATGCCTGTAATCCCAGCGCTTTGGGAGGCCGAGGCAGGTGGATTACCTGAGGTCAGCAGTTCAAGACCAGCCTGACCAACAGGGTGAAACCCTGTCTCAATAAAAAAAAAATTAATTAATAAAATAAAATAAAATAAAATAAAATTTAAAAGCTTGCTAACTCCTGTTATTTAGTCTGGCTGGGATAGGTCATTAGATAAGAGTGTATTTATTTTTATTTATTTATTTACTAATTTTTAGAGATAGGGTCTTGCTATGTTGCCCAGGCGGGAATGGGGGGGGTAGTGGCTACTCATAGGCAGAATGCCATTGCTGATCAGCATGAGAGCTTTGACTGTCTGTTTCTGACCTGAACTCATTCACCCGTCCTTGGGCAACCTGGTGGTTCCCTGCTCCCAGAAGGTCACCATATTGCTGTTGAAGCCAGTGTGAATACCCAGTTGCCATAGTGAACTATCATCCAGAACTCCTGTTCTGAAGTGATCCTCCTGCCTCAGCCTCCCAGGTAGCTGAGACCTCAGGCATGTACTGTCATATTTGGCTAATTTTTTTTTTCTTTGTAGAAGGTGTCTCACTATTTTTCTCAGTCTGCTCTCGAAATCCTGGGCTCAATCAATCCTCCTGCTTTGGCGTCCCAAAGTGCTGAGATTACAGGCATGAGCGACTGCCACCAGAATGTTTTTTGTTTTTTTGTTTTTTGAGATGAAGTCTTGCTCTTTTCCCCCAGGCTGGAGTGCAATGGTGGGATCTCAGCTCACTGCAACCTTCACCTCCTGGGTTCAAGTGATTCACCTGCCTCAGCCTCCCGAGTAGCTGGGATTACAGGCATGCGCCACCATGCCCAGCTCATTTTTGTGTTTTTAGTAGGGACGGGGTTTCACCATGTTGGCCAGGCTGGTCTCGAACTCCTGACCTCAGGTGATCTGCCCGCCTCGGCCTCCCAAAATGCTGGGATTACAGGCATGAGCCATTGCACCCGGCCAGGTTTTTGTTTTGTTCTCTTTCTCTGAGGCAAAGTTTAGCTCTCGTTGCCCAGGCTGGAGTGCAATGGCAGAATCTTGGCTCACCACAACCTCCGCCTCCTAGGTTCAAGCAATTCTCCTGCCTCAGCCTCCTGAGTAGCTGGGATTACAGGCATGCACCACCATGCCCAGCTAATTTTTGTATTTTTGGTAAAGACAGGGTTTCTCCATGTTGGTCAGGCTGGTCTCAAACTCCCGACCTCAGGTGATCCGCCCACCTCAGCCTCCCAAAGTGCTGGGATTACAGGAGTGAGCCACCATGCCAAATCAAATTTTTTCTTTTTGTGGTAAAATCATGAAGATAGCATATAAAAACTAAAACTTTGTTTATTGTAATAAATATAACAAATCGGGCGTGGTGGCTCATGCCTGTAATCCAAGCACTTTGGAGGCCAAGGCAGGCGGATCACCTGAGGTTGGGAGTTCAAGACCAGCCTGACCAACATGGTGAAACCAGCCTTATAAAAAATAAAAAAATTTTAAATAAATATAACAAATAGTTTTTACTGCGATTGGTGCAGATAGCTTTAGACTATATAATTGTTTACTCTTCATCTTAAGTTAAAAGCAAGGGAAGTTAATTTCCATATTCTTCTCCCTTTTTTTTTTTTTTTTTTTTT
>NW_016107922.1:846536-848101 GCF_001604975.1 Cebus imitator | reverse complement strand
TTTTTTGTATTTTTAGTAGAGACGGGGTTTCACCATGTTGACCAGGATGGTCTCGATCTCTTGACCTTGTGATCCACCCACCTCGGCCTCCCAAAGTGCTGGAATTACAGGCTTGAGCCACCGCGCCCGGCCTTGTTCTTCTCCCTTTTATATATTTGCTTATTTTTTTGAAAGACGAAGTCTGGCTCTGTAGCCCAGGCTGGAATGCAGTGGTACTGCTCACTGCAACCTCGCCTCCTGGGTACAAGCAATTCTCTACTAAAAATACAAAAATTAGCTAAATTAGCAGAGTGTGGTGGTGGGTGCCTGTAATTCCAGCTACTTAGAAAGCTGAGGCAGGAGCATCACTTGAACCTGGGGGGGGGAGGTTGCAGTCAGCCAAGATCACACCATTGTACTCCAGCCTGGGCAACAGAGCGAGACTCCATCTCAAAAAAAATAAGATAGGCCAGATGCACTGGCTCACGCCTGTAATCCCAGCACTTTGGGAGGCTGAGGTGAGTGGATTCACCTGAGGTCAGGAGTTGGAGACCAGCCTGGCCAACATGGTGAAATCCCGTCACTACTAATAATACAAAAATTAGCTGAGCATGGTGGCACACACTTATAATTCCAGCTACTCAGGAGGCTGAGGCAGGAGAATCACTTGAACCTGGAAGGCAGAGGTTGCAGTGACCCGAGATCGCGCCATTGCTCTCCAGCCTGGGTGACAAGAGTCAAACTTCATCTCCAAAAAAAGTGACAAAAAATAAACTAAAATAAAGATAGAGATGGTGTCTCTGGGATCTCACTATGTTGACAAGGCTGGTCTCAAACTTCTGGCCTCAAGCGATCCTCCCATGATGGCCTCCCAAAGTGTTGGGATTACAGGTGGGAGCCACTGTGCCCGGCCTGAAGATTTTTGTTTGTTTTTTGAGACAGAGTCTCACTCTGTTGCTCAGGCTGGAATGCAGTGGCATGATCTTGGCTCACTGCAACCTCTACCTCTTAGGTTCAAATGATTCTCATGTCTCAGCTTCCCGAGTAGCTGGGACTACAGGCATGTGCCACCATTCCCAGTTAATTTTTTTGTATTTTTAGTAGAGACGGGGTTTTTTTTGCCATGTTGGACAGGCTGGTCTCGAACTCCTGACCTCAAGTGATCCTCCCACCTCGGTCTCCCAAAGTGCTGGGATTACAGGCATAAGCCACCGCACTGAGTCTAGAACGCCAGATCTTTTGGATGAATCCTACAACAACATTCTCTTGCTTTTTCACTATATTACCTTCTCTACTAAATATCACTTTATCAGTATTTTTTCTGAGATGAAGTCTCGCTCTGTTGCCCAGGCTGGAGTGCAGTGGCATAGTCTCGGCTCACTGCAACTTCTGCCTCCCGGGTTCAAGTAATTCTCCTGCCTCAGCCTCCCAAGTAGCTGGGATTACAGGTGACTTCCACCACGCCCAGCTAACTTGTATTTTTGGTAGAGACAAGATTTCACCATATTGACCAGGCTGGTCTCAAACTTCTGACCTCAAGTGTTGTGGCCACCTCAGCCTCCCACAGTGCTGGGATTACAGGCATG
>NW_016107922.1:842002-843463 GCF_001604975.1 Cebus imitator | reverse complement strand
TATTTAAAGATGGGGTTTCACCATGATGGCCAGGCTGGTCTTGAACTCCTGACCTCAGGTGATCCACCCACCTCAGCCTCCCAAAGTGCTAGGATTACAGGCGTGAGCCACCGCACCTGGCCAGCAAATTACCAGTCTTAAGGACCAAAATAAAAGGAGCTCCTCACATAGCCTCGGTCCCAGGCAGCCTTGCAGGTGTCACTAAAGCACCGGGGAGGACGCTGAGGCTTGCAAGCCCCACAGATCCACAGTGATGAAAGTCTGTGTTCTAAGAAGCGCTGAGAGTAGCAGGGTGGCCAGGGAGAAAGCGGAACCATGGGGCTTCAGCATATGTTTCCACTTCAACCTGGGCTTTAGGAAAGGTAATTAACTGGAAAAATGCTTATAGAAATTTCTAGAGGGCCAGGTGCGGTGGCTCACGCCTGTAATCCTAGCACTTTGGGAGGCCGAGGTGGGTGGATCACCTGAGGTCAGGAGTTCAAGACCAGCCTGGTCATCATGGTGAAACCCCATCTTTAAAAAAAAAAAAAAGAAATTTCTAGAAATGAGAGGAATTGATACAGAGCACAGTATAATTAGCCAAAGAATTTCTGACAGAGTCTCCATTGAGAATGAATTGTCTTTTTTGAGACACAATCTTGCTCTGTCACCCAGGCTGGAGTGCAATGACACGATCTCAGCTCACTGCATCCCCCGCCTCCCGGGCTCAGGCGATTCTCCTGTCTCAGCCTCCCAAGTAGCTGGGATTACAGGTGCGCGCCACTATGCCTGGCTAATTTTTTGTATTATTATTATTATTTTTTAAGACGGGGTTTCACCATGTTGGTCAGGCTGGTCTTGAACTCCGGACCTCAGGTGATCGGCCCGCCTTGGCCTCCAAAGTACTTAGATTACAGGCGTAAGCCTCCACACCCGGCCTAATTTTGTGAATTTTTAGTAGGGACGGGGTTTCACCGGGTTCTGCCAATTACTGAGCCCAGGCAATCCACCCACCTCAGCCTCCCAAAGTGCAGGATGACAGGAGTCAGCCACCACGCCCAGCCCAAATTGTCTTTTCTTTCTTTTCCTTTTTTTTTTTTCTTTTGAGATGGGGTCCTCATGTTGGCCAGGCTGGTCTTGAACTCCTGAGCTCAAGGGATCTACCTGCCTAGGCCTCCCAAAGTGTGTGGGATTACAGGTAGGAGGCATTTTTTTTTTAGACAGGCTCTGGCTCTGTCCCCAGGCTGGAGTGTAGTGGCGTAATCATGGTTCACTGTACCCTTGACCTCCCAGGCTCAGGTGACCCTCGTGCCTCAGCCTCCTGCATAGCTGTGGTTACAGGCATGCAGGACCATGCCCAGCTAAGTTTCATATTTTTAGCAGAGACTGGGTTTCACCATGTTGGCCAGGCTGGTCTTGAACTCCTGGACTCAAGAGATCCACCTGCCTCGGCCTCCCAAACTGCTGGGATCACAGGCATGA
>NW_016107922.1:838610-839937 GCF_001604975.1 Cebus imitator | reverse complement strand
AAAAAAAAACGCTAGGCCAGGCTCATGCCTGCAATCCCAGCACTTTGGGAGGCTGAGGCAGGTGGATCACTTGAGGTCAGGAGTTCGAGACTGCGCATGGCCAACATGGTGAAACGCCAACTCTGCTAAAAATACAAAAATTAGTGGGCTGGTGACGGATACCTATAATCCAAGCTACTCAGGAGGCTGAGGCAGGAGAAAAGGTTGAATCCGGGAGGTGGACGTTACAGTGAGCCAAGATCACACCACTGCACTCCCACCGGGGCAACAGAGTGAGACTCCATCTCAAACAAAACAAAAAACAAACCAAAAGAAACCTAGATTATATATAGTAATAGCAAGGGTGTTGACACTTTACAAAGTATAATCTGCACTCAACCACAGATTTTCTTTATGATTATAAAAAACGGAGAGTGGGCCAGGTGCAGTGGTTCACGCCTGTAATCCCGGCACTTTGGGAGGCCAAGGCGGGTGGATCAGAAGGTCAGGAGATTGAGACCAGCCTGGCCAACATGGTAAAACCCTGTCTCTACTAAAATACAAAAAACTAGCCAGGCATGGTGGAGCATGCCCGTAGTCTCAACTGCTTGGGAGGCTGAGGCAAGAGAATTGCTTGAACCCAGGAGGCAGAGGTTGCAGTAAGCTGAGATCATGCCACTGCACTCCAGCCTGGTGACAGAGCAAGATTCCATCTCAAAAAAAAAAAAAAAAAGAAAAAAAAAAGAGAGAGAGTGGGTCAGGAGCAATGGCTCACACCTGTAATCCCAGCACTTTGGGAGGCCGAGGCCGGCAGATCATGAGGTCACGAATTCGGGACAAACTTGGTGAAACCCCGTCTCTACTAAAAATACAAAAATAAGCCATGCATGTTGGCATGTGCCTGTAATCCCAGCTACTCAGGAGGCTGAGGCACGAGAATCGCTTGAACCCGGGAGGCAGAGGTTGCGGTGAGCTGAGATCGCGCCATTGCACTCCAGCCTGGAGGACAGAGTGAGACTCCGTCTCAAAAAAAAAAAAGTGATCAGTGTTTTCTGTGGATGCTAAAGATTAGTAATGCACTACACAACTATTCCACAGACATTTATCCTGATCAATCATTTGTAGGCTGCTGCAAGTGGGCAGGGAGAAAACAGAAGCGTGGCAGCTCGAGGGGCTGCACTCAGCGGAAGAGCTGTGATTTAGTTCGAGAAAGAGGTGGAAGAGGTGAGTTGGGAGACACTGTAGTAGGCCAAAGTGTTAAGGAATCCTTCCCTGGAGTCTTTAAAAGCCAATAACTGATCATTGATTTTACTTATTTATATATATATATATATTTTTTTTTTTTTTT
>NW_016107922.1:833277-836210 GCF_001604975.1 Cebus imitator | reverse complement strand
GTCTCACTCTGTCACCCAGGCTGGAGTGCAGTGGCACAATCTTGGCTCACCGCAACCTCCGCCTCCCCAGTTCAGGCAATTCTCCTGCCTCAGCCTCCTGAGTAGCTGGGATTACAGGCGTGTGCCACCATGCCCAGCTAATTTTTGTATTTTTAGTAGAGACGAGGTTTCACCATGTTGGTCAGGCTAGTCTCGAACTCCTGACCTCATGATCCGCCCACCTCGACCTCCCAAAGTACTGGGATTACAGGCGTGAACCACTGCGCCCGGCCTATTTTTTGTATTTTTAGTAGAGAAGGGGTTTGCCATGTTGTCCAGGCTGGCCTGGAATTCCCAGCCTCAAGAGATCCACCCACCTCAGTCTCCTAAAGTGCTGGGATTACAGGCGTGGGCCACTGCACCCAGCCTATTTTCGCCATTTCTGAACTGGTTTTTTTTTTTCCCTCTAATTTCTCTGCCATCTGTTATATCTTTCCTAGTACTGTAAAATTTATCTGCTAAAAAGCTGTGTATATCAAGGTCTCACTCTTGCCCAGGCTGGAGTGCAGTGGTGTGATCTCAGCTCACTGCAGCCTCAATCTCCCAGGCTCAAGCGATCCTCCCACCTCAGCCTCCAGAATAGCTGGGACTAAAGGCACGTGCCACTGCCCCTGCCTATTTTTGTATATTTTGTAGAGATGTGGTTTGCCATGTTGCCCGGGCTGGTCTCAAACTCCTGGGCTCAAGCAATCCATGCACCTCAGCCTCCCAAAGTGCTAGTATTACAGGTGTGAGCAACTTTCTTTTAAAGTGTTGAGTTTAAGATGATGGGGAAGCATCCAAGTGGTATTTGGCAAAATGGCCCCAGGGCTCAGAGAGAAGCTAGGCTGAACATGTGCGTTGAGACAGGCATGACCTACAAGGCTGTGGCAGTGAGTGAGTGGGTCCCACAAGAGAGAAAGAGTAAAGCCAACTAAAGGAATTCAGGTAAGTCAGATCCCACCAGGCGTTTAAAGGAGGTCTGAATTCCTCATCAAATCAATCATTTAATTGGTGCATAATAGGGAGGATCCCCCCAAAAGACTAATCTAGTTGATAAGAAAAGACCCACTCCAATTAAACTAAGAGATTTAAGGCCGGGCATGGTCGCTCATGCCTGTAATCCCAGCACTTTGGGACACCAAAACAGGTGGATCACCTGAGGTCAGATGTTCGAGGCCAGCCCGGCCAACATGGTAAAATCCCGTTTCTACTAAAAATACAAAAATTAGCTGGACACAGCAGCACGTGCCCGTAATCCCAGCTACTTGGGAAGCTGAGGCATGAGAATCGCTTAAACCCGGGAGGTAGAGGTTGCAGTGAACCGAGATCGCATCACTGCACTCCAGCCTGGGTGACAAAGCGAGACTTCAACTCAATAAAAAAAAAAAAAAAAAGGTGACTCAGGGAAGTGCTTGATAAGTGAATCATACAAACAGTAATTTCTTTTTTTTTTTTTTAAATATGTATTTTTTCTTTTTTTTAGGATGGGGCTTCACCATGATAGCCAGGCTGGTCTTAAACTCCTGACCTCAGGTGATCCACCCACCTCGGCCTCCCAAAGTGCTAGGATTACAGGCGTGAGCCATCACGCCCGGCACAAATGGTAATTTCTTGTGAAAGAGGACCTGGTGAGATACCCACAAGCTACAGTATTTTAAGAAAGCTTTAAGAACGAAGTAAGTTTTGAGTAGGTCATAATCAGAGGGGCTGAGTTGTAGTCTTTCCAGGCAATCACTTACAGGGTGTGATGGAAAGGGAGCTGGCCAGGAGATCCAGCCAGTTTGACAGGAGGAAGGAGTCACTGGTGGGATGGGGTAGGGGTGGGGATGGCAGATAAGGCTGGAAAGGCAGGTTGAAGCCAAATTTCACAGGTCTTAAATAAGGATCTGTCAGTTAGAACTTAATTTTTTTTTTTTTTTTAAAGACAGGGGTTCACTCTATTGGTCAGGCTGGTCTCAAACTCCTGACCTCAGGTGATCCACCCGCCTCAGCCTCCCAAAGTTCTTGGATTATAGGCTGAGCCACCACACCCGGCAGAACTTTTTTTTTAAGACTGAGTCTTGCTCTGTCACCCAGGCTGGAGTGCAGTAGTGTGATCTCGGCTTGCTGCAACTTCTGCCTCCAGGGTTCAAATGATTCTTCTGCTTCAACCTCCGAAGTAGCTGGGACTACAGGCACATGCCACCACGCTTGGCTAATTTTTGTATTTTTAGTAGAGACAGGGTTTCACTATGTTGGCCAGGCTGGGCTTGGACTCCTGACCTCAGGTGATCTGCCCACCTTGGCCTCCCAAAGTGCTGGAATTACAGGCGTGAGCCACTGCACCCAGCCTATTTATTTTTGAGGCGGGGTCTTGCTCTGTCGCTCAGGCTATGATCTCAGTTCCCTGCAACCTCCACCTCTTGGGTTCAAGCAATCCTCCCACCTCAGCCTCCTGAGTAGCTGGGACTACAGGTGCGAACCACCATGCCTGGCTAATTTTTGTATTTTTAGTAGAGACAGGGTTTCACTATGTTGGCCAGGCTGGTCTTGAACTCCTGGCCTGAAGTGATCCACCCACCTTGGTCTCCCACAATGTTGGGATTACAGGGGTGAGCCACTGTGCCAGAACTTTTTGCTACTTTTAATGTTATCTGAGGTTAATGGCACTGGCTCACAAACAGAAAACTGCACGAATGAGAAGGGGAAAGCAAGCATAAAGCAAGCATGAGCTGTTTTTGTTTTGTTTTGTTTTGTTTTGTTTTGAGAGGGAGACTCGCTTGGTCGCCAGGCTGAAATGCAGTGGCATGATGTCAGCTCACTGTAACCTCTACTTCCCAAGTTCAAGCCATTCTCCTGCCTCAGCCTCCCGAGTAGGTGGGACTACAGGCATGCACCACCACACCCAGCTAAGTTTTGTATTTTTAGTAGAG
>NW_016107922.1:815541-832975 GCF_001604975.1 Cebus imitator | reverse complement strand
GGGGTTTCACCATGTTGACCAGGATGGTCTCGATCTCTTGACCTCGTGATCCACCCGCCTCGGCCTCCCAAAGTGCTGGGATTACAGGCTTGAGCCACCGCGCCCGGCCTAGCTGTGTGTTTTTAAGGAAGATGATACAACTAGAGCTTTGAGGGTGAACAAATGGGCCAGGCTAAGAAGTACAATAGCACTCGGAATCAAAGGGAGAAGGGAAGAAGAGTGAGTGGCCAGCTTATCGGCAGGGGGTCCCCAATCTAGATTCCAGGAAGTTAGGCTGTAAAGAAGTGCAGAAAACAGGTGTGAGGCAGTAAGTCCAAGGGGAAGGGTGGCACGGATGTTCAAAGCAGGGTCAAAGACTCAGGGTATCAATGCCAACAGGGCCAGAGGAGGTCCAAATGGAAAGTTCTGGTTGGAAACTCAAGATTCAGACTTACAGCTCATTCCAAGACACTTGAGACCCCTCAGAGCCTGGGGCCAGGATCCCTTCCAGGGGGTAACTGAGGACAGAGTAGCAGGGTGGGTGGAGGAACCAGGCAAAAAACTGTGGAGACAGCCAGAGTTAGAGAATGGTGGGAGGAAACGGGTCTAAAGTTGGCGTGCTGCCCCACAGAACAGAGGAGGAACCCTCGGAAGAAAAGGGCAGCAAAGTGCCGGGCTCGGTGGCTCACGCCTGTAATCCTAGCACTTTGGGAGGCCGAGGTGGGTGGATCACCTAAGGTCAGGAGTTCAAGACCAGCCTGGCCATCATGGGGAAACCCCATCTTTAAAATTAAAAATTAGAAAAAAAAAGAAAAGGGCAGCAGAGGGGAGAAGCCCCGAGACGCAGGGCGGATCTCTGAACAGCACCAGGGGGCGCGTGCGGCTCCCGGACGACCTTGCTGATTTCCAGGCTTGGCCGTGGGCGGAGGTGGCAGGAGGACAACGGCTCAGCCTTTAAATGGGGGCTGGAGTGGTGTTTGTAAACGACAGTAAACGCACTACCGTACTAAAAGGTAGTCAAATCATCTCGCCTGTCTTCTTCCTGGTGTTATTAATATCCCAGGCACTATTATTACTAGGCTGGCTAGTGGTGACAACTGAGAGGCCAGGGAAGAAGCTTAAACGATGACAAAAGATAAAGGCAGCGAAACGCAGTGACTTTTTATTTATTTATTTTTTTTGCTCAGGCTGGAGTGCAATAGCGTGATCGCGTTCTGGGCTCACTGCAACCTCCGCCTCCCGAGTTCAAGGAATTTTCCTGCCTCAGCCTCCCTAGTAGCTGGCATTACAGGAACCCGCCACCACGCCCAGATAATTTTTTGTATTTTTAGTAGAGACGGGGGTTTCACAATGTTGGCCAGGCTGGTCTTGAACTCTTGACCTGGTGATCCACATCCTAGGCCTCGCAAAGTGCTGGGATTACAGGCGTGAGCCACCGCGACACTTAAAAAAACAAAATAAATTTTAAAAAGAGAGGAAAAAGTGTGCAAAGTCAATCTATCTGTGAGGAAATGAAGAAAGACGAAGAAGCAAGTTCAGAAATCACCTTGTTCAGGTTACATGACTATTCCGGGCTGCCTGTGTCCCTTCTCCCATCTCCCCAGCACATGCAACACCCAGAGGGTAGCTGTGCTTCACCAACACACACAAAGGTAGGCTCGGCTCTTTGGGAGCAGTCACGTGGGAGCTCATGTTTGCTAAACATTAAATAATACGCGTGGCAGAATTTGAGGATGCACTTTAAATTACCAAATAGTTCCAGGCAACAAATGATCAGAACTTTTTTTTTTTTTTTGAGACGGAGTTTCGCTCTTGTTACCCAGGCTGGAGTGCAATGGCGCGATCTCGGCTCACCGCAACCTCCGCCTCCTGGCAGGCAATTCTCCTGCCTCAGCCTCCCGAGTAGCTGGGATTACAGGCACGTGCCACCATGCCCAGCTAATTTTTTGTATTTTTAGTAGAGACGGGGTTTCACCGTGTTGACCAGGATGGTCTCGATCTCTTGACCTCGTGATCCACCCGCCTCGGCCTCCCAAAGTGCTGGGATTACAGGCGTGAGCCACCGCGCCCGGCCTTTTTAAAAAATTTTTTGAGACAGAGTCTCACTTTGTCGCCAGGCACCAGGCTGGAGTGCAGTGGCACAATCTCGGCTCACTGCCACCTCTGCCTCCCGGGTTCAAGCAATTCTCCTGCCTCAGCCTTCCGAGTAGCTGGGACCACAGGTGCACGCCCCAACGCCAGCTAATTTTTTAATTTTTAGTAGAGACGGGGTTTCACCATGTTGGCCAGGATGGTCTCGATCTCTTGACCTCGTGATCCGCCCACCTCGGCCTCCCAAAGTGCTGGGATTACAGGCGTGAGCCACCACGCCCGGCCAGAACTGTTTTTTTTTCCTGTGCCAGGAGAGCGGTAGGAGCGGAGAGACCCTTGTTATGAATATATTTTCTCTTAAAATACATTAAAAAAAATTTAAAAAATGTTTTTGAATGATGCCTTATGAAAATACAACAGGGTATTAAAATTATCAGAATAAAGTGAGGGAGAGTGGAAGGGGAATTAACCAAACAGCCCACTCCAAAATCTATCATATAAATTCTCTCCAGATTGTCCACTGCTTAAAGGTAGAAGAGGATCTCTGAGTTTAATCACCGTACACTTTGTGATGGTGCCTGTCATTCAGTAAGTAGTTGATTAATTTGGGGGACGCGCCAGGAGCAGTGCTTCTTATCTGAGAGGCTGACCACCGAACTCAGAGGCGACCCTCTGAGACCAGCAGGTTGCAAATGCAACGACCAATACAAATATCCGAGCGTTCAATGGAGTTTTTCCAAACTCGTGGCCAGTTTCTGGGGTGATTTTTTCCCTGGGGTTTAGCAGTATTCCGCCGCGCCACAGCAGTTAGCATTTCTAAAGCATACACCTCAACAGCCTTCTCCAGGAGCAGATTCAATCCCTCCGCCGGGGCATGCGGGTCTCCTCCCCCGAGCACACGCCCCGGCTTCCCGGTCTCCTGGGCCCCATCCCCCCGCCTGCGAGGCACAATGTGCGCACTCTTCCAGGCGGCTCCTCCGCGGCCCGGCCGTGGTAGGGCTCCGAGCCCGTCTTCTCCGGGGCGGTCACACGTGTCCATTCCCTAGGGTGGGGATCGCTCTTCCCGCTTGGCCGCTGATTGGTGCCTCCCCCTACCCCACCCTTCCCGCCGCTCTCCGGCCTCCATCCTACTTAGTTCCAGCTCAATCAGCCCCGCCGCCTTCTTCCCTCGGAGAAAAGAGCCACTTGAGAGCTCCTTGGGCGCCGTTCTCGGCTGGAATAAAAGCGTTGGGGAACAGGTGGAAAGCACTTCAGTTCTCCAGGCCTCACATTTCTAGGGTGGACACCCCGCTCCTGCTCCGGCTCTGCCCTCGGCATCAATAATAACTGAACTCCCACACGTGCACGTTTCTGGATCGAGCCCGACCGAAAGCACCACCCCGCGGGCCCTTTAAAAGGACGCGACCACTCAGGCCAAGTGGGGGTGGGAGAGCCCCAGGTCGTCCTCCCTCGGGAAAGTGCCTCAACTCCCCGGTCCCAAAGCCCTGCCGGGCGGAGGGCGCCGCCTGAGAGTGCTCGGGGGGCGGCCCGCGCCCCCCAGGCCCCGCGGTCCTGGGCCCGGGGGCGCGCGCCCCGCCCCTCCCCCTCACCCCCTCCCCGGCGGTGCAGCTGTCCGGGCGGGGGTGGGGCGGGGGCGGGGGTTGTTGTTGTGGCGCGGGCAGCCCCGCCCCCTCCTCGTGGGCGGCCCCTCCCCCCGGCCCCGCGTCCGGCCCCTCCGCCCCCAGCCCCATCTGTTTCCCCGGCGGGGACTCGATTATATTGTAGGGGACGGGGGGCGGCCGCCGCCTCAGCCGCGGGATGGGGCGAGCGCGCGGACCCCGCGGGCAGCCGCAGCCGCAGCCGCCTCAGTAGCTCGGGCCCCCGCGCCGCCGCCCCCCGCCCGGCGCCCGCCCTCGGCTCCAGCACTCGCCGAGCGGCGGCAGCAGCGGGAGGAGCGCCCCGCCGCCCCCGCCGAGGACCGCGCGGAGGCTGCGGCGCTGCCGCGGCGGGAGTCCCAGGCCGGCGGGCCGAGCGCGGGCAGCGAGGGGCCGCTGCCAGCGCCGCGGCGGGGAGATGTGCCCGGAGGAGGGCGGCGCGGCCGGGCTGGGCGAGCTCCGCTCCTGGTGGGAGGTCCCGGCCATCGCGCACTTCTGCTCGCTCTTTCGCACCGCGTTCCGCCTGCCCGACTTCGAGATCGAGGTGAGTGGCTGCGCGGGCGGGAGGCGGCGCGCTGCGCCCCCTGCTCCCCCTGCTCCGCCTGCCCCGCGCGGGGCGTCCCGGGCCCGAGGGACTTCGGCCGGGAGCCCGGGGCCGGGCGGAGAGCGCGGAAGGGCAGGAGGGCGGGCGGGGGCCGCCGGGCTCTGCCCGGGGTGCCGAGTGCGGGCGTCGGGCTGGGGACGCCGGCTTCTGGAGCGGCGGAGCGGGCGGCACGAGGGCGGGGCGGGCCCGTGCTTTTGTGGGAGCGGGAGCGGGACCCCGCGGCCCTCCCGGGACTTCTCCGGCGGGGCTGAGTGTGGGCGCGAGAGCTGCGCGCGCTCGCCGCCCGGTGCCATTGAGGCGCGAGCCAGCTGCTCCGGCGGGGCCGGGCACGGGGGGGCGCCGCGCGGGATTAACTTGGACCCGGCCGGCGGGGAGGGCTCGCCCCGCTCGGGCGGGCGCGTGGCGGGGGCTCCCGGAGGCCCTAAACTCTCGGGAGGCGCTCCGGCCAACTTCGGGCCGTCCGGGACCGGGCCTGGGCGCGGGGCTCCGAGGCTGCGGAGGGAAAGTTTGGGACTCCGTTATTCTTCCACAGCGCCCTTCTTCTCGGAATATTCAGCCTCTTTATCTCGGGGCTCGGGAGCCCTTGGAGTCGCGCTCGCCACCATTATGCCCCGGGGCGAGCGCAGAGGCGGGCTGGCCTTTCTGGCCAGGCCGGAGGTGCTTTCCAGCCCGGGGCTTTGTGATAAACTGGGCCGAAACCCGAGCGTCCTGGACGAGCGCGACGGGTGGCGGGAGCGTGCGGAGCGCAGCGCACTCCCCGGCCTGGCTGCGGCCAGCCCCGCGGCAGCCCCTTTCTCCTAATTTTGTGTTTGGAAGGAGCTGAGAAATTGTCGATTGGTTGGCAGGTTGAATTGCCTTCTCTTCTGTGGCAATACGTGTCGTGACTTTTCACCTTTTGCCTTTGGACAAAGGTGAACGGCAACTGCGTTGGTCAATTTTTGTTTTCCGTTCTGCGGATGGGTTCGCCGACGCAGTAATCAAAATTAGAGCCACTCTTTTGGAAGAGCAGATCGTTGTTGCCTCCCCAGCCCCACGGCTCTTACTTTGTGCCATTTTCGGGTTGATTTCAACTCGTTTATTCCTGAGCTCTTTGCCTCACCTTTATTTTTAGATTCAGTCGTGTTTGCTGAAATATCAGTTGCTTCTCCTGTGAATGAAGTGCCGCAGCTTGCTCTCGTCGCAGTTAATGAAATCGGGAAAATAAAAAGATCAAAAGGGTTTGGGATGGGAGAAAGAAGAGGAATGTGGACAGATAATCTAGGGCCAGTCACTGGCTTTTGGCGATTCTGAGTTCCTTAAGCTGATTGAAACAATGTGAGCAAATCGTGCGCTTCTCCACTTTTTAGGAAGAGGTAATAACTTGGACATTTTACGCAGCGCCACAGCGTTTTCAAAGTTTGAACGTGAATGTAGTAAGCATAATTTTGTTAATGAAAATGTTCTTGAGACAACTGTTCATATTGACTAAAGAACAGAAACAGAGCCACGAAAGCCAAATAAGAGTTGGGAATCTTAAAGGTCAAGGGATGTTTCTCAGTTACTCTGATGTCCTGCGTTTTCTTTCAGTTGGTACAAAATCGTAATTATATCCTGCAGTCAAAATGGTGGCTGTGGTGGGAGGTGCCGCCTGTGACAGGGCCATCTTGGGTACGGGGAGACTTGCACCTAGCCCGTTTTCTTCCTTGCAAGGTCGTAAAGTTGAGGTGATGCTGGGATTATGAGTTCAGAGTTTAAAAACCCATGCTAAAAATATTGTTGGTAAAACTTCACGTCTCAGAATCCATATATTCCCATTTTGTTGATGGAAAAATAGAGGTAATTCATTTTGCTTTAAGTACTCGCAGCACATTTAGAGTAACCTGTAAATAGCTTGTCCTCTGTTATAAGAAATAAACTTGTGGTTTCTGAGAATTAGCTGCCTTAATTCCTAAAGGAAACGTAAACTGATTAAAGAGGCGAATTTATATGTATAACAAATGAAAAATCACTGTAGTTTACATGGTGAACAATCGAGGCTCTTTGATATGACTGTCTTCTCTTTCGACTTTAGTGTTTCTTGGAAATGACAGTTTTTTGGGGCTAAAATAACATGGTCTTTGAAATGCATGCAACAGAAATGAATATTTGGTTTCCAACGTGCAGATTTTAACAACTATCCACACTTGTTTTCGTTAGATGTTAAGTCAGTGGATAACAATGAAAGTGACTTTTCTTTCCTGTAGTTCTTGTCTAATCCATCTCATGTTAGGTATGTTTTGATACGGCAAATGGAAATTATAACTTAAGGGTTTTAGTAGTTATCAAAAATTCGAATTTTGGTGGAATAGATTATTATGTCGGATGAAAAATTAAGATTTAAAAATGTATTTTCTTGGCTGGGCGCAGTAGCTAACGCCTGTAATCCCAGCACTTTGGGAGGCTGAGGCAGGCCGAATCACCTGAGGTCAGACGGAGTTCGAGACCAGCCTAACCAATATGGTAAAATCCGGTTTCTACTAAAAATACAAAATTAGCTCGGTGCGGTGGCCGGTATCCCAGCTACTTGGGAGGCTGAGGCAGGAGACTCGCTCGAACCCAGGAGGCAGAGGTTGCAGTGACCTGAGATCACGCCATAGCACTCCAGCCTTGGCAACAAAAGTGAAAGTCTGTTTCAGAAACAAAAAGTGTTTTTCAGACTTCTAACACATTTAACCTGTTGACAGTACAGAACTCAACGAAAACACTATCAATTCTGATTCTCTAAGTGTACATAAGTTATTTTTATCTTTCTAAGGTGATTTTATTTTAATGTAATAGTTTATGGTCCTGACAGTTTGAGAAACAATCCCTTGTTTAGATTTTATGATGCAGTGGAAGACCCTTATAAAAATAAAAAATGGCTGGGCACAGTGGCTCCTGCCTGTAATCCCAACTCTTTGGGAGGCTGAGGCGGGTGGATCACCTGAGATCCAGAGTTGGAGACCAGCCTGGCTAATGCGGTGAAACCCCGTTTCTACTAAAAATACAAAAAATTAGCCGGGATAATTTTTTATAGACAATTTCGGCTACTTGGGAGGCTGAGGCAGGAGAATCGCTTGAACCCAGGAGTTTGCAAAGGCTACAGTGAGCCAAGATCACGCCATTGTACTCCAGCTTGGGCAGCAAGAGTGAAACTCAGTTTCGGAATAATAATAACAATAATAACAATAATAGTAAATAGAATAAAAATAAAAATAAATTCAAATGCTGAGCCGTACCTGTTAGGCCATGTGGAAAGGCCCTACGGTCTTAATTTACTGCAACTTTAAAAGATAAAAATGATGAATCATAGCAAGTGGTAAAAGGTGGAGATCATTTATTTCAGGAAACCAGTTTTCAGCTGTGGGAAAGATCTCATTTTTACCCTTGACCACCAGGCTGAATCCATGGATTTATAGAAAATTTGAGAAGGAGAATCCTCAAGGACTTGGTTCCATTTATCTAAAGTGAAGCTCTCTCTAAGATATGTGAAAGGCAGCAGGATTCGTGCTGCAGTTCTCCAAGACATTAAGACCTTCCACTTAGATAACTGTCACCAAAACATATTTTAATTTTTGTATGTATTAAATAAAAACGCTTTTTACTCTATTAATCCATCTGGAATATACAGGATTGCTTTAGAAGAGTCAATACTTGATTCTTAATTATAGACGAGAAATCTGTTTATATGATAGTAATGCCTTATCTCAGTTCAAAATTCCTAGTTGTAAAAAGACTACAAAAATTATATAAAAGTGAAAATTATCATAAAATACTGGTAAAAATTAAAACCACCCATAGTTACCCATCAGGGATGAAAGTTGTTAACTGTTAACATTGTATCTTTTCACTCAGGGATAAGAGTATTAACTATTAACATATCTAGTGATTCCTAAATGTGCTCACGATGTAATTGTGCTGTAGATGAGATGTTTTTGCTTTTCATATGAGATTGAGGTATAGGTGGGAGATAGTAGCTGAGTGACACTGAATTCAGTAGTGTCATTAAGCCCCTGCTTTGTGCTTAACGAGGAACTGGGAGGTTTACCAAAGAGGCTCTTACCCAGCCTTCTCTGCCTCAGCAGATAATCTGTTCGTATTTCAGAACCAGCACATTTTACACCACTTGCGTTAAATCAAGTATTTTATAATTGTTTAACGTTCTAGTGGGTTTGGTTGGCTAGGATTTGCCCTGATTCAAGAAAAGAAGAAAGGCTAATTGACCCCTCCAAGATTTACTCCTGTGTTTTTCCCCTAGCTAAGTGCCCTGTGCAGTAAATACCCTGTCTCACTTGACTAAGGTAAGGAAGGGCATCATGACGGATGTGAGGCTGCATTTGTGCCCCGAAGGTGGCTGTTTGAAAATGGTCCTGGCCGGGCATGGTGGCTCACGCCTGTAATCCCAGCACTTTGGGAGGCCGAGGCGGGTGGATCATGAAGTCAAGAGATTGAGACCATCCTGGTCAACATGGTGAAACCCCGTCTCTACTAAAAGAAAAATACAAAAAAATTAGCTGGGCATGGTAGCACGTGCCTGTAATCCCAGCTACTCAGGAGGCTGAGGCAGGAGAATTGCCTGAACCCAGGAGGCGGAGGCTGCGGTGAGCCGAGATGGCGCCATTGCACTCCAGCCTGGGCAACAAGAGCGAAACTCCGTCTCAAAAAAAAAAAAAGAAAATGGTCCTGTTAAGTTACTTTTATTTTATGAGATAAAGTCTTGCTCTTATCCCCCAGGTGGGAGTACAAAGGCTCGATCTCGACTCACTGCAGCCTCTCCCTCCCAGGTTCAAGCGATTCTCCTGCCTCGGCCTCCTCAGTAGCTGGGATTACAGGCACCTGCCACCACACCCCGCTAACCTTTGTATTCTCTCCTCCCCCTAACCCCCCCCCCCCCCCCCGCCCAACTTTTTGTATTTTTAGTGGAAAACAGGGTTTCATCATGTTGGCCAGGCTGGTCTTGAGCTCCTGACCTCAGGTGATCCACTTGCTTCAGCGTCCCAGAGTGCTGGGATTACGAGCGTGAGCCACCGTTCCTGGCCAGAATTACCTGAATGGTTTGCAGCAGCGTGATCAAAATAATCTGATTGCCCTGTCTGTCTTTTTTCCTGCGTCCTATGTTTGAATTCTCAATCCTTTGCCTTCCTGTGGCTTGCCTGGTTTTGATGTGCGTGGGTAAGATCCCTTACCTAATCAGCATGAGCTCTGGGGCAATACTCAGATTCTTGAATTCTACCCTTGGTGTTTCCTTGAAGAATCCAGCCTCTTAATTAAGTGCTGAATGCATGGATTGTTAAACATTAAGTAATAGAAATAGCCAGGAGAAACTTGCAAGTACATCTATCGTATCAGTGTTTCCTAAACCTGGCACCAGGGTAGGAGACTTTGTGTGGGTGTACATGTGTGCACTCTGGTGAAGGAGGGGGCCTACTGCTCTCTTCAGATTCTGGAAGCGGCCCCCAACCCATTCAAAGGTTAAGAGACCCTGAAACAGATGAAAAGAGTAAGTTGGCCCCAGTTGGGTGTTCAGAAGCCCACTTTCATGACACAAGATGTGCTGCGCTAGGAATCAGGCAACTTGTATTCCAATTGTGCCACTGGAGTTGTGAGCCACTGCACCCGGCCTATCCCGTTCTATTCTTAGCTGACCTTAACCATCACCATGAGGGAGGGATATCCTCATTATACAGAGGTGGAAATGGAAAGTTTAGAGGCTAATGCTTGCACAAGGACTCTCGTCTGGATCTAGGCTCTTTGAGGCCAAATTCAGTCTGTTTCTACCACATCACACTGCTGCTTTTTCAGTTTTCATTACCTATAAAATGAGGGTCTAGACCCATATGGAACGGCCAGATTCCACAGTGCAAGTCTGGAGTTCTTTGATTGTTGCTAACGTGGGGTACAGAAGATATTCTTTTTTTTTTTTTTTTTTTTTAGATGGAGTTTCACTCTTGTTACCCAGCCCGGAGTGCAATGGCGCGATCTCGGCTCACCGCAGCTTCTGCCTCCTGGGTCAAGCAATTCTCCTGCCTCAGCCTCCTGAGTAGCTGGGACTACAGGCGCGCGCCACCATGCCTGGCTAATTTTTTTGTTTTTAGTAGAGATGGGGTTTCACCATGTTGACCAGGATGGTCTCAATCTCTTGACCTTGTGATCCACCCACCTCGGCCCTCCAAAGTGCTGGGATTACAGGCATGAGCCACTGTGCCTGCTGAAGATATTCTTTTAAAACTTCTGAACTAAGTGCAAAGGGACAAATTCATGTATTAATTTATTTCAGCAAATGTGTGTGTGTGTGTGTGTGTATTTTTTTTTTTTTGAGACAGTGTCACTCTGTCACCCAGGCTAGAGTTTTTTTGTATGATTTTGTGTCATTGTCCCCTCCACCTCCCAGGTTCAAGGATTCTCCTGCCTCAGCCTCCCAAATAGCTGGGATTACAGGCGTGTGCCACCACGCCCAACTCATTTTTGTATTTTTTTTTTTTTTTTTTTTTTTTTTTGAGGCAGTCTCTCTCTGTCACCAAGCTGGAGTGTATTTTTTTTTTTTTGAGACAGAGTTTCGCTTTTGTTCCCCGGCCGGAGTGCAATGGCGCGATCTCGGCTCACCGCAGCTTCTGCCTCCTGGGTCAAGCAATTCTCCTGCCTCAGCCTCCTGAGCAGCTGGGACTACAGGCACGCGCCACCATGCCCAGCTAATTTTTTTTTGTATTTTTAGTAGAGACGGGGTTTCACCATGTTGACCAGGATGGTCTTGATCTCTTGACCTCGTGATCCACCCGCCTCGGCCTCCCAAAGTGCTGGGATTACAGGCTTGAGCCACCGCGCCCGGCCTCATTTTTGTATTTTCAATAGAGATGAGGTTTCGCCATGTTGGCCAGGCGGGTCTCCAACTCCTGACATCAGGTGATCCACCCCCTTCGGCCTCCCAAACTGCTGGGATTACAGGCATTAGCCACCGCACCAGCCTTCAGCAAGTATTTATTAAGCACCTACTATGTGTTAGGCAATGTACTAGGTGCTGATATAGTTGTGAACATAGTGGAAAAATACCTGTTTCCTTTTTAGTGCCATGAGACAGACATTAATGTATGTAATGTCAGAAGGCCCCAAGTAGTGTGGAATGGAGGCTTGCACAGGGCCACACTGAGGCGTAGGCTGTTGCCGTTTAAAGTAAGGTGATTAGTAGGGCTCCCTGAGGAGATAGGTGATGTAAAGAGGTGTTTTGTTTTGTTTTGTTTTGAGGCAGTCTCGCTCGTCGCCAGGCTTGAGTGCAGCAGCATGATCTCCGCTCACTGTAACCCCCGCCTCCCTGGTTCAAGCACTTTTCCTGCCTCAGTCTCAGCCTGTAGCTGGGACTACAGGCGTGTGCCACGACATCCAGCTAATTTTTGTATTTTTTGTAGAGACGAAGTCTCACCATGTTGGCCAGGATGGTCTTGATCTCCTGACTTGTGATCCCCCGGCCTCGTGAGCCACCATGCCCCACCTAAAGTGATTTTTAAAAATAGTGCTTTGTAACACTAATCTATTTAATGAAAGGTACTAGAGAATAAAATGCCTGATAAAGATTCAGAATCTGCACCTTCTCCAAGGAAGAAAGGCCAAGAACAGGATGTGAATTATGAAAGGGCAGATAGGTATATGAAGGCTGAGATCCTGAAAGGGGAGAATGTGCTATCATAATGTAACTCTAAAAGTGAATGCCAGGTCCCCTTTCTATTTATACCCACGATTTGAAAGGGAATGCTTGCTGCCCTTTGTGTGTGTGTGTGTGTGTGTGTGTGTGTGTGTGTGTCTCTACCATGTGGAGCTTCAAAGGCAGTTGGGATCTTGTGCAGTTTGGAAGGGGCAGCCCCCTCTCATCTCTGATGGGTGGCCTGCGTTAGCACATGGCAGGCTTTGCGCCGGAAGTTAAGTTGCTTAATTTTCTGGAACACAGCTAGGAAAGCCTAAAATACACCTTTGCTGCATTCGGTGCTAGTGATCATCTGCCCCTTTGATAAGGGGAGCTTCCATGGTGTGCTGGGGCTCAGAACGCGGTGCACTTGGCACAGTATGGAGAACTCCAGTGCATAGGTGCTTTCGGTAAAAATGCGGTGTTGCGCAGAGCCACGGGGGCACTTCCGAGTACAGGGTCTTAAATCTAGTTGATGTGACTAAACAGATTTTCAGAGGGCAACAATCAGAAGCCTGGATTGTGGGTTCACCTCTCATTAAGTTGTGTTCTTAGGCAGATGTCTTTGGGTTTCCGGCGCCATGTAAGTGATGGTTTTAGACTCAGTGATTCCTAGGTGTTCCTTTCTAAAGTTCTATGGTTCTAGAAATGTTTCTCAGCATGCATAACAGTCTTAACTCGTTCAGAAAATGGCTGACTTACCAGTTAGGGGCAAGGTTAGGATCCATGTCTTACAAATAAATTCTGTACCGAGTGAAAACTACGAATCCATATTTGGTGTGTTTACAAATTATAGGATTTTTTTCTTTCTCTTTCTCTGGCATTTTCTCTAAAAATAAGCTACTTTGAAAGTAGCTTTTGAGACTTGAAGATTGATATTTTCAGTATCTAAGGGCACTCCCTTAAATAGATCTAAGATTTTGTGCTTTGAGATTTTGAGGAATTCTGGAGGCCGAAGGCCTTGAATTATGATTCTTTTTTCATTTTTTTTTCTTTTTAAAAGATAGTGTCTCGCTATATCACCCAGGCTGGATTTGAACTCCTGAGTTCGAAAGATCCTCCTATCTCGGCCTCTCTGGTAGCTGGGACTCCAGGCCCATGTGTGTTTCTTACAGTTTATGGCATCAGTACCTGGAACTCTTGACTAAGACTTGCGGCTTCTGGCTGGGGGTTTGCCTTTTATTTGCTATTATAACTATTTCAGATGGCTGCTGCCCTTCCTCTGTCTTTGCGTGTTTCCTGGGATGTTATCCCTATGCTGCTTTTACCATGTTTTCTTTTTATTAGTCTCTAACAATATCAGTCAATTTATATTGGAAAACTTGGGGCAGTCATTTTTTCAGCGGCTCTTAGGATTGAGAAAAGGGATGGTTGAATAGTAAGAGTGAGCTCAAGATTCTGTGCGGGGTTTTTTTTTTTTTTTTTTTTTGGAATTTTTTTGGAATTTTGTCCTTGTCACCCAGGCTAGAGTGGAATGGCACGATCTCTGATCACTGCAACCTCTACCTCCTGGGTTCAAGCAGTTCTCCAGCCTCAGCCTCCCACGTAGCTGGGATTACAGGTGCCTGCCACCACGCGCAGCTAATTTTTGTATTTTTAGTAGAGATAGGGTTTCACCATGTTGACCAGGCTGGTCTTAAACTCCTAACCTCAGGTCATCCACCCGCCCTCGGCCTCACAAAGTGCTGAGATTACAGGCATGAACCACTGTGCCTGGCCCTGTGCACTGTTGGTAGTTTGGGCTGAAAATCTGTTGCGGGAAACTGTTACGTGCAGAATGCTATGTGCGTTTTAAGATGTTTGCCAGTATTGCTGGCCCCCACGCTCTAGGTACCAAAAGCACCCCAGTCATGACAAATAAAAATGTCGCCAGGCATTGCCAAATATCTCCTGGGGGGTGAAATTGCCCCGCTTGAGGAGCACTACTTAGGGTAAGTGTTGGTCTTTGTATAGAAGTTACACTGTATGTGAGGTAGATGAGTTTTTCTTTTTGATGGAGATTTTTTTCCCCCTAAATGCAAACCTTTAGTATTTTTGTTTATGGAAATGTAAGGAAGTGAAAGTTACTCTCAGAGGTGAATGTCGTCAGCAGTTGTACATGTCAGAAACCTGGGAAACAGATGTTTTGTTAATATTTTTCTTTCCTAGAGCATCATTTAAGGAAAGAAGCGAGTTTGGGGCTAATGGGGAGGGAACTGTGAAGCTGACTAAGTGATAAAGAAAGGCCTTCCCCTACAAAAGGCCTCCCTGAAGCAGGGCCTGGCTGCCTGGTGCTGCGGGGAGGAGGGGTGAGGGGTGTTGTACTTAAGCCTGGGGCTGGAGCGGCTGCCATTGCGTGTCAGGGCACAGGGCTCTTGACAGATCTCTTGAGCATTGCACTGTGGTGTACTGCGGAGGGGGTTATCCATGACCAGGTCAAAAGTTCAGTGGGACCTAAGTTGAAGGCTGGCGCACGTGTGTGCACGCGTGCGTGGGTGCACGCGTGTGTTTGGGATACGTGTATATGTAAAGTTCATTATTCCATCAGAATTTTTAATGTAGAACACAGCGACCACATAAACTTGAAGCTGCTGCTCTGCATATTTTTTAATGTTTTTTTTCACATTTAAATTTGCTCTCAGCAAGCATGGTGAAATATTTGTTGGATTCAAGTAGATTTTTATTTTGGTTTGGGGAGAAAATGGTATTGTGATTGTGACTGAGGCAGTCTACTGCAGCGTGAAGGGCTTTGAGCTCCTTGAAGAAAGATGTCACTTACCTTTGGCATTTGAAGATGTTTTCTTGGAGTGTCCGTCTCCAAGTTCTTCTTTTCCTTCTTGGGGTGTTCGATCCCCACAGCGACCCTGTGCCTTCTTTTTTATTCTTGATCTCTCTGGCTGGGAACTAAGGTTCTGACCATTGTTTTTTTTTGTTTGTTTTCTACTCCATTGTGCTCTACTTACGCCCTAGGGGTTGTTCTGGGCCTCAGTGGAGGAGGGGTAGAATTTCTGGCCTGCGTCAAGGTGTTAAATCCCAGAATTTGTGTAAATAAGTTGGTGTGAAGACAGTCACTTCTACAGCCAAGAGCAGTTTTCCCCTCTTTAGAGTACAGATGCCCCTCAGAATAATTCTCTCCAGTGTTCTGTTTCGTGTCTCGTTAGCCATACACCCATTTAAAATGTAATGTGGTTTATGGAAATATACATGGAACATAGTACTTCATGCTCCTGTGTAAAGTCTCTGACCTGATGTGGCCTTTACGAAAGACATTGGCTGGTTTAAATGATGTCATGTGCCTGTAAGTTTCACACTGGAATGGTCAGCTTCTAGCTTTGCTCCTACAGCCCAGACTCTTAGGAGCTGAATCAGGTTGACTTTTCCCTAGGGTGGGCTTGCTGCAGTGGCTGTGTGACTTGGCAGTGTGTCACTGAGGCGTGTGGCCACCTGAATGGATGTGTGAGTGGCTGTCAGAACAGACTGTGTGCACCCTCCCATGCTCCTCCCCACCCATCACCTCTAAAGGTAAGTGAAAGTAGAGGAAGCCATGGGGCCACAATTAAACTTATCGCCTCACTTTTAAATCACACCCAATTAATAATTCCTGAGAATGGATGTGTTCTTAGAATTGCGAATGCTGTTCAGTGGCCTTGTTGACTGCAAGAGTGTGTTTTTCTCCTGGCCAGTTCCTTTTAATGAACACCCCTACCCTGCCTGTTCATTGTCTCAGCAACAATGGCACTAAGGACAGTTGATTTGCTTGACAGAAAATGTGTTAAATTAACAGATCTCCTTCTTTAGCAAATCCTTTCTCTTCTCCATTCCCATTATGTCTCTCTGTCTTCCTGAAAGGTTGTTTGTGAATTCTTTTAGGTGTGGGGACAATTTTTATAGCAGAGGCCTGGAGTTCTTTGTTCAGGGAACATTGTTGTACAGGGGTAAAGGTACTTTAAAGAAAAAATTTCACCTGTTGTCATAATAAAGGGATTTAAATTTGGATTATAATGGCATTGATGTGGGCTAGTGTCTACACCAATGTACTAATTCTTTTCACATTGATTCTGAAAGACTTTCCCCCCATTTTCCTGTGTGCTGTTAAAGCAGCCCCCCAGCCCTCCTTTCAGGAATGTTGAAGATTGGGAGGGGGAATCGGTTGAGGATGCTTGTGTGTCCTCATAACCCCAGACTTTTTGTTTGTTTAACATTGAACACTTTACAACGCGGCGTGTCGCCTTGCACAGGCCAGTTTTAGTACGAGTGCCGCTGGAGTGAACGCATGTCCCTAGACTTTTATCACCTTTAACAATGGAGCCCATCTTCCTTACCCATGATTGTGCTTGGATTTCTGTAACATGCCAATTTTTACGATTAAAGTGAAATTTTTTTAAAAAAGAGAAAATCGAAACCCCAGCCAGCCTTCCCTGTGTTACTGTCATCATTGTTAATATGAAGGTTGCAGAGGTATGTGGCAGAGTCCTTATTGTGCTGCTGCCCTAGGGAATTTGTCTGTTGGAAAGGGGCGGGGCAAAAGTGATATTGTGAAACTTAGGTGCTGTGCCGGATGAGCCATAGAGATTCTAATTGCCGTAAGAGTTCAGAGGAAGGGGGAGATGGTGAGCGAAAGGCTTCCTGGGGAAAGAATCACGCTTCTGGGCTCATGCCAGGTAAGTCGGTGGAGTTAGCTAGGTCAGAGAGCCCCTTTCTTATAGGAACTTATAGAAAAACAGGTTGAGAGAGAGATCATAGAGGCGACATTGCAGCAAGCCCTGAAGACTGGCCTCACTGGTGGTCATCGTTTTCCTTCAGGCAGCAGAGAAACAAAGTTTTATAGTAAGAATTCCTGTGTACTCAGTGTTTACGTTCAATCTGCTTTTCGTAGCTGTTATAGAAGAGACTGGGAGAAGAAAGACTAGTTTAACTGCAGGCATACCTCAGAGAGATATTCCAGACCGCTGCAATAATGTGAATATTGCAGTAAAGTAAGTCACATGAAGTGTTTGGTTTCCCAGTGCATATAAAAGTTATGTGGATACTATACTATAGTCTGTTAAGTGTGTAGTAGCGTTGTGTCTTAAATAATGTGTATACCTTAATTTAAAAATACTTCAGGCTGGGCAGAGCGGCTCACACCTGTAACCCCAGCACTTTGGAAGGCTGAGGCTGACAAATGGCTTGAGCCCAGTAGTTTGAGACCAGCCTGACCAACATGGTGAAATGCTGTCTCCACTAAAAATACAAAAATTAGCTGGGCGTGGTGGTGTGCGTCTGTGGTCCCAGCTACGTGGGAGACTGAGCTGGGGGGATTGCTTGAGTCCGGGAGGCTGAGGTTGCCGGTCAAGATTGCAACACTGCACTCCAGTCTGGGCAGTAGAGCCAGATCTTGGCTCAAAAAAACACAACCAAACTATTGCTTAAAAATCCTAGTGATTGCCAGGCGCGGTGGCTCATGGCTATAATCCCAGCACTTTGGGAGGCCGAGGC
>NW_016107922.1:810154-814441 GCF_001604975.1 Cebus imitator | reverse complement strand
CAGCTCACTGCAAACTCCGCCTCCTGCATTCAAGCAATTCTTCTGCCTCAGCCTCTCTAGTAGCTGGGACCAAGGACATGCACCACCATGCCCAGCTACCTTTTTTTTTTTTTTTTAATAATTTAGTAGAGATGGGGTTTCACCACGTTGGCCAGGCTGGTCTCAAACTCCTGACCTCAGGTGATCCACCCTCAGTCGCCCAAGGTGCTGGGTTACAGGCGTGAGCCACCATACCCGGCCCAGGTCCACTTCTAATTCTACTTCTCTTGCTATTTCTGTTACATCTGTATTTTTTTCCTCCACTGACGTCTTGAACCTCTCGAAGTCACCCATGAAGGTTGGAATCCACTTCTTCCAAATTCCTGTTCATATAGCTATTTGGACCTCCTCCCAGGAATCATGAATGTTCTTACTGGCATCTAGAATCATGAATCCTTTCTGGAAGGTTCTAAATTTGCTTTGCCCAGATTCATCAGAAGAATCACTATCTATGACAGCTATTGCCTTACAAAATGTATTTATTTAATTTTTTGTAGAGATGGAGTCTCGCTATGTTGCCCAGTCTGGTCTTGAATTCCTGGCCTTACACAATCCTCCCATCTTGGCCTCCTAAAGTGTTATAGGATTACAGGCGTGAGCCACTGCTCCCAGCCACAAAATGTATTTCTTAAATAATAAACCTTGAAAGTTGAAATTACTTCTTGATCCATGGGCTGCAGAATGGATGCCATGTTAGCAGGCATAAAAACCACATTAATCTCATTATACATCTCCATCAGAGCTTTTGGGTAACCAAGTGTATTGTCAGTTAACAGTAATTTTTTTTTTTTTTTTTTAAAGATGGGGTTTCACCATGACGGCCGGGCTGGTCTTGAACTCCTGACCTCAGGTGATCCACCCACCTTGGCCTCCCAAAGTGCTAGGATTACAGGCGTGAGCCACCGCACCTGGCCCAACAGTAATATTTTGAAAGTAGTGACTTTTTTCTGAGCAGTAGGTCTCAAAAGTAGGCTTAAAATATTGAGTAAACTATGGTGTAAACAGATGTGCTGTTATCCAGGTTTTGTTGTACCATTTAGAGAGCACAGGCAGAATAGATTAGCACAATTCTCAAGGGCCACTGGCGTCCAGAAAGTCACCAGCACCTAACAAGAGAGTCAGCCTGTCCTTTGAAGCGGGGCATTGACTTCTCTCTAGCTATTAAAGTCCTAGGTAGCATTTTCTTTCATTAAATGGCTGATTCGTTACAGTAAAAACCTGTTGTGTATTCACCTTCGTTCATGATCTTAGCTACGTCTTCTGGACAACTTGCTGGAGCTTCTGTGGGAACAACTTCTCTCCTAAAGCCTCATGAAGCAACCCCTGCTAGCCTCCACCTTTTCTTCTGCAGTTTCCTCCCCTTTTTGAGTCTTCGTAAAAGTGAAGAGAGCAAGGGCCTTGCTCTTGGGCTTTGGTTTCAGGAAATGTTGTGGCTGCTTTGATCTGCTCTCCAGGCCACTCAGACTTTCTCTTGATCAGTAATAAGGTTGTTTTGCTTTTTCATTCCTGTGTTCACTGGAGCAGTGCTTCTTATTTCCTTCAATTACTTTTCCTTTGCATTCACAGCTTGGCTACCTGGCTCAAGAGGCCTAGTTTTTGTCCTATTTCAGCTTTTAATGCGCCTTCCTCACGAAGCGTAATCATTTCTAGCTTTTTTGTTTGTTTGAGGTAGAGTCTCTGTCACCCAGGCTGGAGTGCAGTAGTGTGCTGCAACCTCTTGGCTCACTGCAGAGAGGGTGGGCGGAGGCCACCCGAGTTAAGCGATTCTCCTGTCTCAGCCTCCCTGGTAGCTGGGATTACAGGTGCTTGCTACCACACCTGGCTAATTTTCGTATTTTAGTAGAGATGGGTCGCACCATGTTAGTCAGGCTGGTCTTGAACTCCTGATCCGCCTATCTCCACCTCCCAAAGTGCTGGCATTACAGGCTTGAGGCACCGCCCCCGCTTCTAGCTTTTAAATCAAAGTGAGCGATGTGGGACTCTTGCTTACACTTGAACACTTAAAGGCCATTGTGGGCTTATTAACTGGCCTGGTTTAAACGTTGTTATGTTTCAGGAAGTAGGGAGGCCCAGGAGAGGGAGACAGGGAACGGCCAGTCTGTGGAGCAGTCAGAAGACATACATTTATCAGTTGAGTTTGCTGTTTTACGTCAGTACAATCCTTGGTGCCCCAAAACAATTACAGTAGATCGCTAGTCACAGGTCAACATAACAGACATAATAATAATAATGGAAACATGGCTGGGCATGGTGGCTCACGCCTGTAATCACAGCACTTTGGGAGGCCGAGGCAGGCGGATTGCCTAAGCTCAGGAGTTCGAGACCAGCCTGGGCAACATGGGGAAACCCCGTAAATATTAAAAAAAAAAAAAAAATCATTCGACATATTGTGAGAATTACCAAAATGTGACAGAGACATACAGTGGGCACATGCTGTCGGGAAGATGGCACTGTTAGACTTGCTCCTTGCGGGATGGCGTGAAGTCTTCAGTTTGTAAGAAGCGCAGCATCTGCAAGCGTGGTAAAGGAAAACAGTACAACGAGGGGCCCATCTTAGAGTGGAAGGGGCATGAAATGCTGACAGTAGTGCCAACAGGGAAGGACATTTCTCACTGGCGCTATTGAAGAAAGAGTAGATGGGCCTGGATGACCCCCAGCGTGGGAGCACGTGGTTGCGTCTCTTAGGATATTTTTGGCTGTGAATGATGGAATAACAATGCCTTCAGCACCGCAGATGACCCTGTGACATGTAAGCTGGAGGAATGGGGCACCTGGCAGGCCGGGCAGCCCCGTGGTCGGTGTCATCGAGCCCTCATATGGTGGTGCCACTCATGGTCACGGGACGGACTCTGCAGCGACAAGGTCTGCATTGCGGAGTGATGCAGAGTATTAGGAAAATGACAGTGGAAAGCAGCCTTTAGGTGGTGATTCAGGAGGTCAAAGGTGGCTTCAGAGAAGGGATTTGAGTTACTCTGGCTGAAGACCGAGAGGCTGAGACTTAGAAAACTAACTTCTCCTGGAAGGGGAGAGGACAAGACCTCTCAAAGAAGCTTAAGAGCATGGTGAGAAAAGGAAGGGCCTTTAAAAAAAACTTCTCACAAAAAATATATAGCAACTGTAACAAGAAAAAACGAAATCAGCCTCAGCCTCTTCATGGTGAAGATTTTGGTGTTGTATTGAAAAGGTCATTGCAGGACTCCCTTATAAGAAAAACCAGCCTGTTTCCAAATTCTGCCCAGTGTCTGCTATCAGGAGTCCCCTTCTTTGATCCACACGCCCTCTAATTGCTGGGGTGTGTCTACCCCATCCTAGAACTGTCAGTTGCTCAGCATTTTAGCTTCCTATGGAGTAAAATGGAAATGAAAATCCAGACACAGAGAAATGTACCTTTCTTTCTTTCTTTCTTTTTTTTTTTTTTTTTTTTTTGAGACAAGAGTTGTGCTCTTGTTGCCCAGGCTGGAGTGCAATGCCACGATCTGGGCTCACTGCAACCTCTGCCTCCCAGGTTCAAGTGATTGTCCTGCTTCAGCCTCCTGAGTAGCTAGGATTACAGGCACAAACCACCACGCCGGGCTAATTTTTCTGTTTTTAGTAGAGATGGGGTTTCGTCATATTGATCAGGCTGGTCTTGAACTCCCGACCTCCAGTGATCCACCTGCCTCAGCCTTCCAAAGTACTGGGAACCTCTGCCTCCCTGGTCAAAGCGATTCTCCTGCCTCAGCCTCCAGAGTAGCTGGGACTACAGGTGTACACCGCCACGCCAAGCTAGTTTTTGTATTTTTAGTAGAGGTGGGTTTCCCCATATTGGTCAGGCTGTCTCTTAACTCCTGACCTCATGATCCGCCCGCCTTGGCCTCCCCAAGTGCTGGGATTATAGGTGTGAGCCACCGCGCCCGGCCAAAATGTGCCTTTCTTTCATTAGAATTTAAGATTTATTCTTGCTTGACTGTTGTTGTTTGGAATACTTCAGTTTTTAGTTTCTCTGTGTTACGTGTTTAATATTTTGTGAGACTACTAAATGTTATTTTGTGATCCTTTTGTAATGGGAATTTGTGTACAAATGAGCTATTCAGGTGTTTATGTTCTGTGTTATGTTTATTTTATTTATTTATTTATTTATTTATTTTTTTTTTGAGACGGAGTTTCACTCATGTTACCCAGGCTGGAGTGCAATGGCGCGATCTCGGCTCACCGCAACCTCCGCCTCCTGGGTTCAGGCAATTCTCCTGCCTCAGCCTCCTGAGTAGC
>NW_016107922.1:805961-809574 GCF_001604975.1 Cebus imitator | reverse complement strand
AAACTCCGTCTCAAAAAAAAAAAAAAAATCTATATCATGGCCGTAATCTATAACACATCTTGTAAGAAAAAGATGAACTGGGCCAATGAAATTTCCATTCTTGGGAGTATAACCTAGGAAATAGAAGGATTATCGAGTTATGTGGAAGAAAAGGTGAAAGGTCATGGGGAGCAGAGGCAACGCAGTCAGAATCTTAAGCCTGGGCGAGACCCAGCTATAGAGGAAGTAACGGGAAGGCCCCGGCTCCAGGCTGCTGGCGTGTATCCAGCCGGAGTCCCCACACCTGAGGGAGTCTTCCATGCCCTGCCCCTCAAAGCGCCTAACGTATCCCCACTTTTGTCTGTGTGCACGTACATGTTAAGTACCTTGTAAACACAACATCATGCTATTATATGTGCTGCTGTTACGGTTTGTTCTGTTGACAGTGCTGTATCACAGAATGCCCTTTTGGTCACAACACGTCGTGATTTCCAGCAGCTGCAGAATATTGTTCGAGTAGATGGACTCTCATTTAGCCAAGCCCCTGCTGGGCGTTTGCATTGTTTGTTGTTGTTCCTATCATGGCAGCCAAGAACCAGAACAGTTTTTTTTCCTAAGATAGGAATAGCGGTCCTCCCCCCAACCCCCCAGATGGAGTCTCGCTCTATCAGCCAGGCTGGAGTGCAGTGGTGTCATCTTGGCTGACTGCAACCTCCACCTTCTGGGTTCAAGTGATTCTTCTACCTCAGCCTCCCAAGTAGCTGGGATTACAGGTGCCCGCCACCACGTCTGGCTAGTTTTTATATCTTTTTAGTAGAGATGGGGTTTCACCATGTTGGCCAGGCTGGTCTTGAACTCCTGACTTTGCGATCTGCCTGCCTCGGCCTCCCAAAGTGCTGGGATTACAGGCATGAGCCACCGCGCCCGGCCGGGATTAGTGTTTTTAATCATTAGACTTGTGTTATTACTACATTCTATATTTGAGGTTTTAAGTTTCGAGGTGTTTTTCCCCTCCAGGAGGGAGTTTCACTCCGTCTCCCAGGCTGGAATGCAGTAAAAGCTTTATTTTTAAGTAATGTCAAACTTAACTGGAAACTCAGCAGGCTGGTACAGAGAATTCCTGAGCTCCCCGCCCAGATTCCCCACGTGTTCAGTTTTACAGGACGTGCTTTACTGCCACCTGCCTCTTCCTTCCCAACACTGCTCCTCCACTCCCAACTGCCTGCCTGTCCAGCTAGCTAGCTAGGCATCTTTAGCTGTGTAATTACTGTTTTCTACACTGAGAGTAAGTGGAAGACCTGATACCTTTTCACTCCTTTATATATTAGCATTTTTATGCCTTAAAAACATTGTCTTTTTTTTTCTTTTGAAGTGGGGTCTCACGCTGTGTTGCCCAGGCCAGTCCTAAATTCCTGGGCTCAAACAGTCTTCCCGACTCAGTCTGCCATATAGCTAGGACGACAAGCATGAGCCGCTGCGCCCAGCTCAGGAATATTTTCCCTCTCTCTCTCTCTCTCTCTCTTTTGAGACAGAGTCTCACTCTGTTGCCCAGGCTAGTGTGCGGTGGCACAATCTTGGGTCACTGCAACCTCCACCTCCTGGGTTAGAGCAATTCTCCTGCTTCATTTAGCCTCCCGAGCACCTGGGACTACTACAGGTGTGCACCACCACACGCAGCTAATTTTTGTATTTTTAGCAGAGACAGGGTTTCGCCATATTGACCAGGCTGGTCTTGAACTCCTGACCTCAGATGATCTACCTACTTTGGCCTCCCAAAGTGCTCGAATTACAGGCATGAGCCACTGTGCCTGGCCAGGACATTCTCCTATACATAAAAGTACAGCTGTTAAAATCAGGAACTTATTAATACTGATTAAGATCTGTAGATAATAGTATATCAAATGTTGCTGATTGATCCAATGGTTTATACAATTTGTACATTATGTTTATGAATTTTAAATATATTATTGTCTTAGAAATTGTTTCTGGTTCAGGTTTTCAGTCCAGGATCATGCATGTGGGGCCTCTTTAGTCTCCTTTTAGAATAGAGCCGTTTTAGTTTTTGTCTTTTTTTGAGCTTGACCTTTTTGGAAGAGTAGAAACCGTTTATTTCATTGACAGTCCCTTCCCTTGGGCTTGTTGGAAGTCCTCGCAGGATAACGTGGGTCATGTGTTTTGGCAGGAGTGCTGAGGAGGCTTGTGCCTTTGGTGCAAAGTAGCCACAGTTACATCATGCTGATTGGGCCCTTCACTGGGAGTGGTTACTAATTTTGATCACTTGGTTAGGGCGATGTGTTTTCCACTGCGAAGTTACTGTTTTTCCCTTATAGTTAACAAGTTCGTTGTGGGGAGGTACTATGGAAACATCCTGTTTCTCCTGAAAATTAAACCTGTTAGGAATTTTAATCCATGCGGGATTCCTTGCCTGAATGAGTGATTACGCCACGGTTGCCAGATAGTTATTTTCAGATTTCATATTTCTTTCTACAAGTTGGCATTCCCTTTTCATCCATAAATTTTAAGTGTTTGATTCTAAACAAGATGGTTTTGTTTTGTTTTATTGTTTGGAGACAGGTCTTGCTCTGTTGCCCAAAGTGGAGTGCAGTGGCGTGATCATGGCTCACCAGCCTCCACCTCCCGGGCTCAAGCCAGCCTCTTGCCTTGGCCTCCCAAAGTGCTGGAATGACAGGCGTGAACACCACTCCTCACCCGAAGCCGTTTGTTTTTAGTGTTTGATAAGAATATAATTTATAGCCGGGCGCGGTGGCTCACGCCTGTAATCCCAGCACTTTGGGAGGCCGAGGCGGGTGGATCACGAGGTCAAGAGATCGAGACCATCCCGGTCAACATGGTGAAACCCCGTCTCTACTAAAAATACAAAAAAAATCAGCTGGGTGTGGTGGCGCATGCCTGTAATCCCAGCTACTCAGGAGGCTGAGGCAGGAGAATTGCCCGAACCCAGGAGGCGGAGGTTGCGGTGAGCCGAGATCGCGCCATTGCACTCCAGCCTGGGCAACGAGAGCGAAACTCCGTCTCAAAAAAAACAAAAAAAAAAACAAAGAATATAATTTATAAAAAATCTGATTTTTTTTTTTTTTTACCTTGGAAAATTCATGTAAACACTAATAATGTTCAGAAAGTGAAATTACTTTTTATTTTATTTATTTATTTTAAAGAAATGGGGTTTCACCATGTTGGCCAGGCTGGTCTCGAACTCCTGACCTCAAGTGATCCACCCACCTCTGCCTCCCAAAGTGCTGGGATTACAAGCATGAGCCACCACGCCCAGCCGAAATTACTTTTTAAAGCTCCAAATCTCATTCTTTTCTCATTTTACTTTGAAAATTTTCAGCTATACGGTGAAGTTCAAAGATAAGTGAACCTGGCCGGGCGCGGTGGCTCACGCCTGTAATCCCAGCACTTTGGGAGGCCAAGGCGGCCGGATCATGAGGTCAAGAGATCGAGACCATCCTAGTCAACATGGTGAAACCCCGTCTCTACTAAAACTACAAAAAAATCAGCTGGGCATGGTGGCGCGTGCCTGTAATCCCAGCTACTCAGGAGGCTGAGGCAGGAGAATTGCCTGAACCCAGGAGGCGGAGGTTGCAGTGAGCCGAGATCGCGCCATTGCACT
>NW_016107922.1:800532-805646 GCF_001604975.1 Cebus imitator | reverse complement strand
GCCATTGCACTCCAGCCTGGGTAACAAGAGCGAAACTCCGTCTAAAAAAAAAGAAAAAAAAAAAGGAAAGTAAGTCGACTATATGATGACACTCTCCACTTCATAATTTGGCATGTACTTCCTACGAATAAGGACTTTGTCTTACATGACCACAATGTTACACTCGCATTTAGGAAAATTAGCGGTACTTCTCTAATAACATGCGGTAAACATTTCACATTGAAATATCCCCAGTTGTCTCACAGTGCCTTATGTAGATATACCGCACTTACATCCTTGTTTACGCACTGTGTTTGGTTGTTAGGAGAATCGTTTTTAGGCAGGTTGATGCTGACCCAGTTATCCTAGTAATAGGGAAAGATTGGTAAAATGATGTAAATTTCAAGCTGCAGCGATACTAGCGAAGTAATTCCAACAGAGAGTTGACCGGAATCACGCTGGGTCGCGTCCAGGCTTTGCCCAAGTTCTGGGCCCGTCACTTAGCCCTGTGGAGCCTCAGCTTGTTCATCTGCAGCTTGGTTTCCATAGGGCTATGCTGAGATTCCAATGAACCAAGCGTATGAGGGCCTGGCCCAAGGAGATCTTGGCAACTGGTAATTAATGTTAAATTTTCTTTCATTTTAGATTTTGAGTATGGTAATAATGTGGATATTATAACAGTCATTTGGGAGAAAGGAATTAACTGACAAATAAATTGAATGATGGCATATTATTTATTTATTTTTGAGACGGAGTTCACTCTGGTTGCCCAGGCCAGAGTACAATGGCATGATCTCGGCTCACTGCAATCTCTGCCTCCCAGATTCAAGCGAATGATTCTCCTGCCTCAGCCTCCTGAGTAGCTGGGATTATAGGCATGTACCACCACACCGGGTTAATTCTGTATTTATAGTAGAGATGGGGTTTCTTCCCGTAGGTCAGGCTGGTCTTGAACTCCCAGCCTTAGGTGGTCTGCTCACCTCGTCCTCCCAAAGTGCTGGGATTACAGGCATAAGCCATCAAATCTGGCCAAATACAAATGTTTTTTGTTTAAAAAAGTAGGCCTGGCTTGGTAGCTCATGCCTGTAATCCCAGCACTTTGGGAGGCTAAGGTGGGAGAATTTATTGAGCCTAGGAGTTTGAGACCAGCCTGAGCAACATAAAAAGACCCTCAACCACAAAAAGAAACCTTTTTTTTTTAATTGACCAGGTGGGGTGGCCAAAAATAAAATAATAAAAGAAAACCAGGCATGGTGGTGCACGCCTATATTCTCAGCTACTTGGGAAGCTGGGGCAGGAGAATTGCTTGAGCCAGGGAGATGGAGGTTGCAGTGAGCCAAGATCACACCACTGCACTGCAGCCTGGGTGACAGAGTGAGACTCTGTCTCAGAAAATACAGTGTTCAAGTTAGTGGTTTTTTTTTTTTTTTTTTTTGAGACGGAGTTTCCCTCTTGTTACCCAGGCTGGAGTGCAATGGCGTGATCTCGGCTTACCGCAACCTCCGCCCCCCGGGTTCAGGCAATTCTCCTGCCCCAGCCTCCTGAGTTGCTGGGATTACAGGCACGCGCCACCATGCCCAGCTAATTTTTTGTATTTTTAGTAGAGACGGGGTTTCACCATGTTGACCAGGATGGTCTCGATCTCTTAACCTCGTGATCCATCCGCCTCAGCCTCCCAAAGTGCTGGGATTACAGGCGTGAGCCACCGCGCCTGGCTATTAGTGGGTTTTAGTATATTTACAAATAGGTATAACTGTTGCACACTAACCCTACTTTTAGACGGTTTTCATCACCTCGACAAGATACCCTGTACCCCTTAGCTCCCTGCCTCGCCAGCTCTTCCTACCCCTTGCTTCCCCAGCCCTTTTTGGAAGTTTTAGTATTTTAAAGTTAGTTTTAAAGTTACTCTTTGTTTTCATAGATTTTCCTTTCTGTGCTTTCCTAATGAATAGATTCATGTAGTATGTGCCCCTTTGTGATGAGATTTTTCATTTAGCTTAATGTTTTTAAGTGTCATCCAAGTTGTAGAAAGTATCAGTATGTAATTCCTTTTCGTAGCTATATTTATAGCTATACATTGTATGTGATAATTTTTACTTTATTTACCTGTTAATGGGCGTTTAGCTTATCCCCCTTCTTGGCTATCATAAATATGCTCCTGTGAACATTTGTGTGCAAGTTTTTATAGGGACATAGATTTTTAATTCTTTTAGGTGTGTACTTACAAGTAGAATTGGTGGATCATAGGTAATCAGGTGTGATTGTTCCGGGAACTGCCTGGTTATAGAGTGGCAGCACTATTTTATGTGCCCACTAGTGGGATGTGGGCATTCCAGTTTCTCCATATGCTTGCCAACACTGGTCAGCTGACTCTGGTTCTCGCCATCCTAGTTGGTGTGAATTGGTTTTTCCATGTGATCTTGATTTGTACTTCCCCAGGCCTAGTGATGTTGAGCACCTTTTCATGTGTTTATCTGCCATTTATACATATTGTGTAGACAAATGTCTGTTCATATCCCCTGCCGGTTTTAAACATTGGGCTGTTTATATTTTTCTAACTCAGGTATAAGAGTTCTTAAATTCTAGATACAAGTCCCGTGTCAGGTATATGAATTGCATATATTTAACCCAGTTTATGCATTATCTGTTCATTTTCTTGATAGTCACCTTTAAAGCACAAAAGTTTTAAATTTATTATAAAGGCCACTTTATCTTTTTTCCTTTTGTTGCTTGTGCTTTTGGTGTTATATGAAAACTTCTTTGCCAGTTACAAGGCCATGAAGATTTACCTCTGCTTTCTTCTAAGAATTTCATAGTATTCGCTCTTATTTCTAGGTCTTTGCTATGCTTTGCATTAATTTTTATATATGGTGTGAGGTAAGGGTCCAGCTTCATTCTTTTTCATGTTATCTAGTTGTTTCACACCTTTTTTTAAAAGCCCATTCTTTGCCCCATTGAATGGTCTGGACAGCCTTGTCAAAATTCAGTTGACTGTAGATATATGGATTTATTTCTAGACTTTTAATTGTATTTTAAAGACAGGGCCTGGTTCTGTCATCCAGGCTGAAGTGCAGTGGTGTGATTATAGCTCACTGCAGCCTTGAACTCTGGGCTCAAACTCCTCCCACCTCAGCCTCTTGAGTAGTGGGACCACAGATGCATGCCACCATGCCTGGCTAATTTTTTTTCTTTTTTTTTTTCTTTTCTTTAGAGACAGAGTCTTACTGTGCTATCCAGGCTGGCCTTGAATTCTTGGCCTTAAGCTATAGTCCTGCCTAGGTTTTCCAAAGCTTTGAGCGTGAGCCACCACACCCAGCGTAGGTTCTTAGTTCTTTTCCATTGATCTATATATATGTCTGTCCTTGTGCCAGTACTACTGTGTCTTGGTTAATGTTGTCTAGTGAGTTTAGAAGGTACAAGTCTTCCTCTTTTTTCAGGATTATTTTGGCTATTTGGGGTCCCTTTGGAATCACTTTGTCAATTTCTGCAAAGACATCAGCTGGGATTTTGCTGGGGATCACATTGGATCTGTAGATGCGTTCGGATAGTGTTATCATTTTAACAATGCTAAGTGTTCCAATCCATGAGCATGAGATGTTTTTCCATTTATTTAGATCTTTAATTTCTTTCAACAATGTTTTATACTTTTCCAAGTTTAAGTTTTTGCGTTTTTTTGTTAAATTTAACCTTGTGAATAGAATTGTCTTCTTAGTTCATTTTCAGATTGTTCATTGAAAAATTGTTTTTTAAAAATCAATTTTATTGAGTTATAAATACATCAAATGTTTTTTTTGTTTGTTTGTTTTTTGTTTGTTTTTTGTTTTTTGTTTTTTTTGAGAGATGGAGTCTTGCTCTGTCACCCAGGCTGGAGTGCAGTGGCACAATCTCAGCTCACTGCAACCTATGCCTCCTGGGTTCCAGCGATTCTTTTGCCTCAGCCTCCTGAGTAGCTGGGATTACAGGTGCGTGTCACCATGTCTGGCTAATTTTTGTATTTTCAGTAGAGACGGGGTTTCTCCATGTTGGTCAGGCTGATCTTGAACTCCCAATCTCAGTTGATCCGCCCACCTCTGCCTCCTTAGGTACTGGGATTACAGGAATGAGCCAGCACTCCTGCCTCAAATGCATTCCGTTTGTTTTGTTTTGGAGACAGAGTTTCACTCTTGTTGCCTAGGCTGGAATGCAGTGGCGCCATCTCGGCTCACCTCAACCTGCGCCTCCTGGGTTCAAGTGATTCTCCTGCCTCAGCCTCCCTAGTAGCTGGGATTACAGGCATGCACCACCATGCCTGGCTAATTTTGCATTTTTAGTGGAGACGGGGTTTCTCCATGTTGGTCAGGCTGGTCTCAAACTCCTGACCTCAGGTGATCGCCCACCTCGGCCTCCCAAAGTGCTGGGATTACAGGCGTGAGCCACTGTGCCTGGCCTTAAATGCGTTCTTTTTAAGTGTATAGTGTGGGTTTTGAAAAATGCATGAATCCTTGTAATTGCCGTCATTTCAATCAAGATACAGAGCATTTTATCTTCCCCCAATGTTTTCTTTTTTTTTTTTTGAAAGCCACTGACTTTATTGATCTAAAAAACTTTAAAACAACAGTGACTGTTCTGCCAAAAAAGGAGCCAAATGGTATCAAACAGACTGAAAGTGAGGGTGGGGGTGAGGGATAGGGCCAGGAATCCATTCCAGAAAGCCAGTAACTGTCACCAGGGAACTGGCAAGGGAAAAAGGAAGAGGGAGGCATGCAAGAGCGAGAATCCAAAAAAGTTGAAATGGTTAGGGGAAGAAACTCCCAAAGACCCTGGAGTAGGTCAGAGGTGAATACGGCAATAGCAGTCTTTTCCTTTGTAGCGGACAGGGGAGGCGTCCCTACTCCGGAGGTGAATACGGCAATAGCGATGTTTTCCTTTGTAGCGACGGGGGAGGCGTCCCTACTCCGGAGGTGAATACGGCAATAGCGATCTTTTCCTTTGTAGTGAGGGGGGAGGCGTCCCTACTCCGGAGGTGAATACGGCAATAGCGATGTTTTCCTTTGTAGCGGTCGGGGGAGGCGTCCCTACTCCGGAGGTGAATACGGCAATGGCAATAGCGATGTCTTCCTTTGTAGCGGACGGGGGAGGCGTCCCTACTCCGGAGG
>NW_016107922.1:792451-800225 GCF_001604975.1 Cebus imitator | reverse complement strand
TTTCCTTTGTAGCAGCCGGGGGAGGCGTCCCTACTCCGGAGGTGAATACGGCAATAGCGATCCTTTCTTTTGTAGCGACGGGGGAGGCGTCCCTACTCCGGAGGTGAATACGGCAATAGCGATCCTTTCCTTTGTAGCGGCCGGGGAGGCGTCCCTACTCCGGAGGTGAATACGGCAATAGCGATCCTTTCCTTTGTAGCGGCCGGGGGAGGCGTCCCTACTGGGCTGCAAACTCTGGATGAGGGCTGGGGCTTTAGAGCTTCCCAGAGAGCAACACAAGAAGGCGTCGCACCACTCGAAGGCGTCCAGAGCAGTCCCGGGACTGCTTGGTGTTAGCGCTGCAAGTGTCCTTCAGCCATTCCCGGAAGAGGTCTTCCTCTTTCTTTAGCACCAAAAACTGGCCAAGGACAACATAGGCCTTGTCGAAGCCCTTTCAGCTTCTTGCCCAGGACTTCACCAATCCCAGCCAGGCTCCCCACTGGCTTTTCCCCCATGGGCCCTGCCACGAAGTCTCGGTGCTTTTGGGAGATTGTCATCTTGATCAGGCTTAATCGGCAGCTTCAGTTCCCGTAACGGTTCCTCCCGCCACCCGGCCGCTCCCGCCGGTACCTCAACCCCCCAGTGTTTTCTCGTGTCCCTTGGCAGTTGACCCTGTTCCTAATCTGATCTCAGGCAGTCACTCATCTACTTTCTGTTCCTGTAGATTAGTTTACCTTTTCTTGAATTTCCTATTCATAGAATCTTTTTTAAGTTTTGGTAGAGATGGGGTCTCAGTACAGTGTCCAGGCTGGTTTCATACTCCTGAGCTCAAAGGATCCACCCACCTGAGCCCCGGCACCTGGCTCAAATAGAATCTCATTCTTTTGTGTCTGTCTGGCTTCTTTCATTTGCCAGAATGACTTTATGATGCAGAAGTATTGGCTGGACGCGGCGGCTCATGCCTGTAATCCCAGCACTTTGAGAGGCCAATGCTGGCGGATCACGAGGTCAAGAGATTGAGACCATCCTGGCCAACATGGTGAAACCTGTTGCCTCTACTGAAAGTACAAAACATTAGCCGGGCGTGGTGGTGCATGCCGGTAGTGCCAGCTACTTGGGAGGCTGAGGCAGGTGAATTGCATGAAACCGGAAAACAGAAGTTGCAGTGAGCCGGGATCGTGCCACCGCACTCCAGCCGGGTGATAGAGCGAGACTCTGTCTCAAAAAACAAAAAAAATTCACAAGCATTATGTGTATTAGTATACCAGTGATTCATTTTTTCTTATTGCTCTACTGCAGTTTGTCTTTCTGTTGATAGACATTTAGGTTTTTTTCATTTTCCTGTTAGTGGACATTTGAGTTATTTACAGGGTTTGGCAATTACAAATAAAGGTGCTGAGCATATTCACATACAAGTCTTTGTAGACATGTTTTCAATTCCCTTGGATAAAACCTGTCACATACAGTAAGTTCCTTTAACTCTTTACTTCTTTGTTCTTTATGCTCAAGATCAACTTTCTGTCCCTTCTCGTAGGCTACCCGTTGTGTAAACTGCTCCTTCTACCAAAACTACCCTTCCTGCCTTTGCCGCACCTTGCCATGCCGAAACATGCCTTGTACCGTTATGGACAGCCTCGCCCTTCCCACATAATTAGCCATATTCAATTTTAAAAAGTAGCCAATTGGGTCAGCTTAGATCGTACGGTTCAACTCCAGCCAATTGGGACAGGACACAGAAGCAGGGACTAACTGTGTTAGGGATAAAAACCCCTTCCTTCCTTTGTTCAGTGTGCTCTCACAGTGGCCAGAAGCATGAACGCACCTTTCTCCAGAAGTAAATTTGCCTTGTTAATAAATCCTTTGTTTGAGTGCTCATTTTCCGGAAATTGCAACTCCAAGCTCTTGTTTCTAACAATTTGGGGGCTCTTCCAGGATTGCCTTTCTCCTCTGGGGAGAGGTCACCAAACATCTCTTGTGAGGAGATGGCGTTCCTACTGCTTCTTTGCCTTTGTGGTGGCCTCAGGGATGAGGGATCGAGACCTCCCCCCACATGATGAATAAACCTGGACTCTCAGCAACGCGGGCGGAAAGGATCCTCACATACTGCGGTGACTGGTAACTGTGCACAGACCAAGAAAGTTGCAGGGGTGACAGTATTTCCTTGGTGGTCAGGACATCTTGGAGGTTGAAAGTGTGTGAATTTGATGCACAATTGGGTGCGAGGCACATGCGGAGTCCCAATCTGTGGTTCCATGGTCACCTCATATGGCTTAAGGTGGCTTTCCTGTCGGGGGATTATAACAACCTGCCAATGCTGAGAGGGACCCGAAGTTCCTGCGAGGGCAGTGGCCAGAGCAGGACAACGTGAAAGAAGAAAGGACAAGAAACCTCCAGTAGGGGGAACGGAGCCTCTAGCCAGAAAGAGTATAAGAAATCTCCAGTAAGGGGGGGTTGAAGCCCTAGAGGGTGCAAGAAATCTCTATTAAGAGAGGTTGAGCCTCATGGACTCAGAGAGACGCTTTCTCCAAGATGGGAAGTACCTGAAGTAAGGCAGGGGATAAAAGGGTAAAGCTAGCAGCAATAACATTCCCCGATAGTCCCTTAGGTCTCATGTTAAAATACTGGAAGATAATGAGAAAAAGCAGCAATGATAAAATATTGTTGTTTCATCTGGACTCAGGGACCTATCCTCATACCCTCAGTTTTCTGGCCAAAGTTTGGGGCAAATGAGGATTAGATGTGTCAGCTTTTAATTCAATATGTGAATGATAAAAGTCCAATTTCTCGAGAAATGGGCTGTGCTGTTTGTTGGAGACAGGCTCCTGTCCTCCTTTTTTCTCTAAAGATGACCAGGGAAGTGCTTGATCTAGCACACCTAAGGGAAAACTCAGACAAAGGAGCTCCCATGCCCAAAGACCCTAACACGTGAGGCCCCCTAGACCACCTTCCCCTGCCCAGCACCCTAACCCTCTCCCCCACCAAGCAAACACAGGTGCCCCAGATTCTCCCCGTCCTGTTGTCTGGGGGGATGGTCATGTTCCTAAACCATCACAGCAGCCCTGCGGATCGTGGTCCTTTCCTCTTGTGAAAAGAGGATGCCTAGGATGAAGATTAACTCAGCCCAAGTATACAACTGGGGTCCTAGAAATTGATCAGTTGGATCTGCCACTCCATAGGGATCATCTAAGAGTGGTCTGAACTCTCCCTTTAGGTTTAACTTCTGAGCTAGTTAAGGGGGCATTTACAAAGTCAATGCCCCGCCCCCTTATAACCCTGACTCTGAGGAACTGCCATCCTGTGAACCTGGTCATTACCAGCCCGAATGTCCTCCCCAAAGAAGACTTCAATGTGACGTAGAACAATGTAAAAAGGATACTCAGGCTGGGCATGGTGGCTCACACCTGTAATCCCAGCACTTTCGGAGGTTGAGGCGGGCAGATCATGAGGTCAAGAGATCAAGACCATTCTGGCCAACATGGTGAAACCCTGTCTCTACTAAAAATACAGAAATTAGCTGGGCGTGGTGGCGGGCACCTGTAGTCCCAGCTACTGGGGAAGCTGAGGCAGGAGAATTGCTTGAACCCGGGAGGCAGAGGTTGCAGTGAGCTGAGATCGTGCCACTGCACTCCAGCCTGGCAACAAAGTGAGACTCTGTCTCAAAAAAAAAGGATATTCAGAACTTCCCTCTCCCCTCAACCTCGAAGGAATCAGCTCCAACCCTCTTCCTTTTAAGGGAGGTGCCCCTATGAGGAGGCGGCATTGACTTCGTAAATGCCCCCTTAACTAGCTCAGAAGTTAAACCTAAAAGGAGAGCTCAGACCACTCTTAGATGATCTCTATGGAGCGGCAGATCAAATTGATCAATTTCTAGGACCCCAGTTGTATACTTGGACTGACTTAATTTTCACCCCAGGCATCCTCTTTTCACTAGAGGAAAGGACCATGATCCGCAGGGCTGCTATGATGGTGTGGGAACGTGAGCATCCCCCCAGTCAAAATGTGCTTGCAACTGAACAGAAGTTCCCTGCCCAAGATCCTCAGTGGGATAACGATAGAGCCTGTGGAGGAAATACGGAGAAGCTCAGAGATGGCGTCGTCAGAGGGATCTGGAGTCAGTTCCTCGATCTCAGAATATTACCAAAGCTTTCGTATATTTGCGAAAAGGACGAGGGACCTGTGGAATTCCTCGAGAGGATTAAGGAGCAAATGAGGAAATACGCGGGCCCAGAATTAGAAGACCCACTTCGATAAGGGGGTGTTAAAACTCTGTTTTGTCACCAGTAGTTGGCCAGACATTACAAAGAAACTACAGACATTAGAGAACTGGAAAGATAGACCTGTAGAGGAACTTTTATGAGAAGCTCAAACAGTGTGTGTGAGAAGAGATGAAAAAAAGCAAAAATTGTTACCCTCCTTCCAACAAAAAACCCCAGAAAATGAGACTGTCAGCTACTGCCCTTGGCAACCCCAAGTTCCACACACTTCTAGACAGTGCCTCCAAGGGGCAAAGCTTAGAACGGATTTAAGCCCTCACCTGCTAGACCGTGTAAGGGACATGAAGAGGCCACGTCAGAGAACCTTGGAACAGGAAGGGAGGGAGGGCAAAATACGTGTTTCCAATGTGGAGGAGTAGGTCGCTTTAAGAGAGAGTGTCCCACATGGGAGAAGGAGAAGGAAATCATTCCACTTACGGTCTTTGAAGAAGAATAGGGAGGTCAGGGGCTCTGCTCTTTTTCTCTTGAGTCCCACCAAAAGCCCTTGATAAATTTAGAGGTGAGACCTAAACATGAGGTTTCAACCTTTTAATAGATTCAGGAGCAGCCTGCTCCTTCATTGTTCCCTCCTACCTAATGTCCCCTGCTCCTCAGACGAGCTCTTTGTCTCAGGGGTAAAGGGAGAAGGACTTAAAGCAGTAATCTTAGAAGATAGGGAAGTCCTGTTTTGAAAGGGGTCTCTCTGAAATCCGGCCTGACCTTTGAGTAATAATCAACTGAATCTAAACACATGGGACCCCATGTATACAGAAGTCCCTCCAATACATATGTAAAAATTGATCAGCTCGCATTAAATTCCCGCTGATCCCTGAAGAAGGAATTAACCTATTAAGAAGAGTCTTGATGTTAAAATTAGGTATAGGCCTACCTATAGGCTCAGAGGGATTCCTCACCTCATTAAATTTACTTACCACCGCAGAAGAAAAATATATCCACCCTGATGTATGGTTGAGAGAAGGAAACTTCAATACATATAAAGTTAAAAACTCCTGGGGAAATAGTAAGGAGAAAGCAATACCCCATGCCCCTAGAAGGCAGAATAGGTTTAAAGCCCGTGATTGAAGGCCTCATTCAAGATGGGGTCCTTGAACCCTGTATGTCCCCTCATAATACCCCCGTGTTGCCTGTAAAGAAATCAGATGGTTCGCAGCAGCTTGTAGAAGATCTCCGGGCTATTAACCGGCTAGTTCAAACTACCCACCATGTTGTTTCTAGTCTTACACCATTTTCAGCAGAATTCCACGTGATCATCAATGGCTTACAGTTACACATTTAAAAGACACCTTCTGGGCATGCCCCTTGGCTGAAGAAAGCCGAGACATACTTGCTTTCGAATGAGAAGATCCCCATCCAGGACGGAAGCAACAGTACAGATGGACAGTTTTGCCCCAGAGGTTCATGGATTCACCTAACTGCTTTGGTCAAATCCTAGAACGGGTCCTGGAAAAAGCTTCCATCCCACAGCGTACATGCCTGCTCCGGTGTGTAGATGACTGACTTGTATCTGGTGAAGCTATAGAACGAGTAGCGGGCTTTTCCATCCACTTCCTTAACTTTTAACAAGGAAAAAGATTACGGGTCTCAAAAGGAAAACTCCGATGTGTAGAACCTGAAGTTAAATACCTAGGACACTTAATAAATAAAGGCAAATGAAGGACAGGACCTAAACGGGTCAAAGGAATCATGTCCTTACCTCTGCCTGAAACCAAGCAATAGCTCAGAAAATTTTTAGGAATAGCTGGGTATTGCTGATTATGGATTGACTTATATGCCCTAAAGACGATGCTTACCCAAGAGAAACGTGACCTTCTCATGTGGACTTCTGATGAAATCCACCAGGTTGAGGAGTTAAAACACCTACTCATCACAGCCCGTCTTAGCCCTGCCTTCCCTAGAAAAACCATTTCACCTTTTCGTTAACGCAAACAAGGGGGTAGCTTTAGGGGTGCTTCCTCAAGAATATGGGGGCCACCGACAACCTGTGGCCTTTCTATCAAAAGTTTTAGACCCAGTAACCTGTGGGTGGCCCAAATGTATCCAGCCCTGGTTAACTGAAGAAAGCCGGAAGTTAACCTTTGGGAGAGACTTGGTGGTGAGCACACCCCATCAAGTTAGGACACTGTTAAATCAGCAGACAGGAAGATGGCTTACAGACTCCCGGATTTTAAAATGTAAAGCTATGGTACTAGAAAGTGATGACTTAACATTAACCACTGACGTTCACTCAGCCTAGCAGGTGTCCTGACAAGAAATCCAAATCTAAAAGGACCGGAACATAAGTGTTTAGATTTAATTGAGTATCACTCAAAAGTCAGGCCTGATTTAAGAGAGACCCCTTTCAAAACAGGACAACACCTATTCATGGATGGTTCCTCCCAGGTAATTGGGGGAAAAAGGCGTAATGGGTATTCAGTGGTGGATGAGGAAGCTTTTGAAGACGTAGAGTCAGGAGGATTGCCCAAAAGTTGGTTGACCCAAACGTGAATTGTTTGCGTTAAATCAGGCCTTAAAACATTTACAAAACCAAGAAGGGGCTATTTATACTGATTCTAAGTATGCCTTCAGGGTAGCCCATACCTTTGGAAAAATTTGGACTGCACGAGGTTTCATTTATAGCAAAGGCGAAGACTTTGTCCACAAAGAATTAATCACCCAGGTATTAGATAACCTTCAGTTGCCAGAGGAAGTAGCTAATGTCCATGTTCCAGAACACCAGAAAAATCTTTCTTTTGAAAGCTGAGGAAATCACGTTGCAGACAAAATAGCCAAACGGTTTCCTCTGAAACGCCCGTTTTTCACCCCCACCACTTGCCTTTCCACCCCACCGCCGTTCCCATCTTCTCTCCCACTGAAAAGGAGACATTAATAAACATAGGAGTCCGGGAAAACTCAGAAGGGAAAGGTGTTATCAGATCAAAGAGAAACGCTATCCAGATCTCTCAGGAGGCAGGTTTTGTCTCAGCAGCATCAAGGAACCTGTTGGGGACCCCGAGCTATGTGTGTTGCAGTTCTTAGGGTCTGTGGATGTATAGGAATTATACGCTAGTAAAACAACTTACTAGTAGTTGTTTAATTTGAAAAAAAAAAAAAATAATAATAATAATAATAAGCAAACCCTAAGAAAACTACCCCTTGGAGGAAAAAACCCAGGAATTAGGCCATTCCAAAGCATCCAAATTGATTACACTGAAATCCCCCCAATAGGTTGCCTAAAGTATCTTCTAGTAATAGTGGACCACCTTACTCACTGGGGGAGGAAGCTGATCCCTTTGCAAGTGCAGTCACCAGTAACTACAGTTAAAGCATTAATTGAAAATATTATACCTACGTTTGCATTAAGAGACAATAGTGATTCAGATAATGGGACTCATTTCACTGCACGTATCTTTAAAAAGCTAGCCCAGCCGGGCGCGGTGGCTCAAGCCTGTAATCCCAGCACTTTGGGAGGCCGAGGCGGGTGGATCATGAGGTCAAGAGATCGAGACCATCCTGGTCAACATGGTGAAACCCCGTCTCTACTA
>NW_016107922.1:786700-790598 GCF_001604975.1 Cebus imitator | reverse complement strand
AGTCTCGCTCTGTCATCAGGCACCAGGCTGAAGTGCAGTGGTGCTATCTCGGCTCATAGCGACCTCCACCTCCCAGGTTTAAGCTATTCTCCTGTCTCAGCCTCCCAGGTAGCCTGGATTACAGGCATGTGCCACCATGCCCAGCTGATTTTGTAGTAGAGACAGGGTTTCTCCATGTTGATCAGGTTGGTCTCAAACTCTCAACCTCAGGTGACCCGCCCACCTCAGCCTCCCAAAGTACTGGGATTACAGGCGGAAGCCACCGTGCCCGGCTGTCTCTTTCTATTGATAGACATATGCGTTTTTCTCATTTTCCTGTTAGTGGATGTTTGAGTTATTTATAGTGTCTGGCAATTATGAATAAAGGTGCTGAGTGTATTCACATCCAAGTCTTTGTCGACATGTTTTCCATTCTCTTGGGTAAAAACCTAGCAGTGAAATTTCTGGGTCACATGTAAGTATATGTCTAAATGACCAAACTGTTTCCCAAGTAATTTGCTCTTTATTATTTTAATTGAGGCATAGTTTGTATACATTAAAATCCCCCTTCCACACCTTTTTGTTGTACATTTCTGTGACTTTTTTCTTTTTGAGACAAGAGTCTTGCTCTGTGGCCCCGGCTGGAGCCAGGTAATGGAAGTGTATAATACGTAGCCGTCTGAGCCTTGCCTCTTTTACCGGGCATCATGCATTTGTTGCATGTATCAGCGCGTACTCCTTTTTAATACCAAAGAATGATCCATTGCTGAGATCGACCTCAGTTTGTTCCTTCACTAGTAGAACAGCGTTTGTGTTGTTTCTAGTATTGGCTATCATAAATAAAGCTGCGGCAGCTTTATTTGTGTATCTCTTCTACATGCAGATGTTTGTGAGAATACCTGGGAGTAAGATTGCTTGGTTTGGTTTGGTTTTCTGATACGGAGTCTTGCTCTGCCGCCAGACTGGAGTGCAGTGGCTCGATCTCGGCGCACTGCAACCTCCACCTCCCAGATGCAAATGATGTTGCTTTTTAAATGTTTTTGGGTTTTGTTGTTATTTTTTTTGTGGAGGTTGGAGTGCAGTGACCTGATCTTGGCTCGCTGCAACCTCTGCCACCCAGGTTCAAGCGGTTCTCCTGTTTAGTCTCCTGAGTAACAGGCCCCAGCACATCCAGCTTTTTTTGTTTGTTTTTAGACAGAGTCTTGCTCCGTTGCTCACGCTGGGAGTGCCGCAGTGCGACTTCAGCCTGCCGCAACCTCTGCCTCCTGGGTTCAAGTGATTCTCCTGCTTCAGCCTCCTGAGTAGCTGGGATTACAGGTGTGTGCCACCACACCTGGCTAATTTTTGTATTTTTAGTAGAGACGGTTTCACCATATTGCTCAGGCTGGTCTCAAACCCCTGACCTCGTGATCTGTACGCCTCAGCCTCCCAAAGTTCTGGAATTACAGGTGTGAGCCACCACACCCGGCCCCCAGCTATTTTTTTATTTGTGTTTATATTTTTTATTTTTATTTATTTATTTATTTATTGAGACATAGTCTTGCTCTGTCGCCCAGGCTGGAGTGCACTGGCACTATCTTGGCTCACTGCAACCTCTGCTTCCTTGGGTTCAAGCGATTCTCCTGCCTCAGCCTCCCAAGTAGCTGGGACTACAGGCGCCTGCCACCATACCTGGCTAATTTTTTGTATTCTTAGCAGAGATGAGATTTCACCGTGTTAGACAGGATGGTCTCTATCTCCTGACCTCATGATTCCCAAAGTGCTGAGATTACAGGTGTGAGGCATTGCACCTGGCACATCGGTGTTTTTAGTAGAGATGGGGTTTCACCATGTTGGCCAGGCTGGTCTTGAACTCCTGACCTCAAGTGATCCACCCACTGCAGCCTCCCAAAGTGCTGGGAGTACAGGCATGAGCCACCATACCCGGCCGGAAATGTTTTTGTTGGTAGTGTGTAAGAAATAGTTTAATTACTCTTTATTTAATTTTCAAGAAGTAGGTGGTATTTTTCTCATTGTAATTTGGGACCGTCTAGTGGGCCAACCCTTAGAAGTGAAGTTCTAAGGAAGGATTGCCTTTTCCAGCTTAATTCTGAGCATAGAGAATCAGTGTACATTGCAAAAGGCAAACCTTCCACTCAGACTACTGAAAGAGATTTTGCTCAGAAGTTCATTGTGCAGAAGAAGAATCCACATTTACCCCGTTAGTTTTGCATTCATTTGTTTAGTTTTGGATTTCTTTAGGATCCCAAGGGGAATTTAATGATGATGAAAAAGAGCAGGCTATTATAATAATTCGTCGTAGGATGATATAAAAAGCAAAGACAGGCCGGGCGTGGTGGTTCACACTTGTAATCCTAGCTTGATGACAGAAAGACCCAAAAAAGACTTTGGGAGGCCGAGGCGGGAGTTTCACTTGAGCCTAGGAGTTTGAGACCAGCCTGGGCAACATAATGAGACCCCATCTCTTAAAAACAATTAGTTAGGCATGGCGGCACATTCCTGTAGTCCTAGCTACTTGGAAAGCTGAGATGGGAGCATCACGTGATCCCAGAAGGTCAAGGCTGCAGTGAGTCATGTTTTGCCACTACACCCCAGCCTGGGTGACAGAGCGAGACTCTGTCTCAGAAGGAAAAAAAGCAAAGACAGTTAGTTTTTTTGTGTATTTTACACTTGATTCCTGGAGTATGTAATGACTTTGTAGATTAATGGGATAAAAAGTGATGAATATATTCTCACATGCAAATTAGTACAAGTAAAACTGGGGAAATCTGAATAAGATCAGTAGTAGATAATGTCAGTGTGGATAGCCTCGTATTTGGTATTACAGTTTAGCAAAATACTACCATTGGGGGGAACTGAGCAAAGTGTAAAAGAAATCTCTCTGTATTGTTATTATTTTAGACAAAGTCTTGCTCTGTCACCCAGGCTAGAGTACAATGGTGTGATCTCAGCTTACTGCGGCCTCTGCCTCCTGGGTTCAAGAATTCTCCTGTCGCAGCTTCCCAAGTAGCTGGGACAACAGGTGCGTGCCACCATGCCTAGCTAATTTGTGCATTTTCAGCAGAGAAGGGGGTTCTCCACGTTGGCCAGGCTGGTCTTGAACTCCTGACCTCAGGAGATCCACCCATCTTAGCCTCCCAAAGTACTGGGATTACAGGCCTGAGCCACTGAGCCCTGCCCTCTCTCTCTATTATTTCTTAGAACTGTATGTGAATCTACGAAAATTTCAGTTTAAAAAGTGAATGTAAGAAAAACATGCTCTGGATTTATCACCTTGAAAGATTTCAGAGCTGGAACGGTATTTTGGTCACCATCCTTAACTGAGTGGTGCAGACAGGGAAATTTGGGTTAGTTGAATTGCTAAAGGTCACTCGGCTGGTTAATGGTAGTACTATATGAAAGGACCAGTTCTTCAGACTCTTCACCTGCCTGCTTGCAAGTTCATGAACTGTAATAAATAAATAACCAGGATATACAAGAGAAGCAGAAACTTGCAGTAGACGGGCAGTAGGAAGCATAGGCCCTTGCATCCTTAGAGAGCTCTGGGCAGACAAGGCGAGGACCATGCTGTGGACTCTGATGGCTGCACAGTGCCTCCCCTGTACTTCATTGTGTGATTTTTTTTTTCCATTTATAAATTGAACTCTTTAGGCCAGGCATGGTATAATCCCAGCACTTTGGGAGGCCAAGGGGGGCAGACCACCTGAGATTTGAGACCAGCCTGGCCAAACGTGGTGAAACCCTATATCTATTGAAAATACAAAAATTAGCTGGGCGTGGTGGTGGTGGATGCCTGTAATCTCAGCTACTTGGGAAGCTGAGGCAGGAGAATCACTTAAACCCGGGAGGTGGAGGTTGCAGTGAACTGAGACCACACCACTGCCCTTCAGCCTGGGTGGCAGAGCGAGACACCATGTCA
>NW_016107922.1:779720-786640 GCF_001604975.1 Cebus imitator | reverse complement strand
AAAAAAAAAAAAAAAAAAAAAAAAAATCGAGCACTTTATTTAAAGCTGTTTAGAATACACCTGAATTATATCAGTCTGCTTGGTGGAGAAGAGGAAGAAAATCAGTTATTTTGATGTAATATAGACAAATCATTTGATTATATGAATTTATATTTTTACTTTGAAAGATACCAAACCTACAAAAAATTCCAAAGAGTGGTACAGTGAATACTCATGTATTCGTCATTAGATTCAATAATTCTATCACGTTTGCTTATCTTCTCTGTCTGTGTCTGTGTGTGATAGACAAGAGTATATATATCTTGATATATAAACATACAATTCAGCCGGGTGCCGTGGCTCACACCTATGACAGCACTTTGGGAGGCCAAGGTGGGTAGATCACTTGAGGTCAGGAATTTGAGACCAGCCTAGTCAACATGGTGAAACCCCGTCTCTACTGGAAATACAAAAATTAGCCAGGCGTGGTGGTGTGGGCGTGTAATCCCAGCTACTCGGGAGGCTGAGGCAGGAGAATCACTTGAACCCTGGAAGCAGAGATGGCAGTGAGCCGAGATCAGGCCACTGCCCTCCAGCCTGAGTGACAGAGCGAGACCCTGTTTCAAAAAAAACCAACCAACCAAACAAACAAACAAAAAACAAAATTCACTTTCTTGTCAGCATACGTCATAGCATTTGACTATTTTTTTTTGTTTGAGACGAAGTCTCGTTCTGTCACCAGGCTGGAGTGCCTTCGCTCACTGCAACCTCTGCCTCCCAGGTTCAAGTGACCCTTGTGCCTCAGCCTCCCGAGTAGCTGAGGTTACAGGCACAGGCCACCATGCCTGGCTAAATTTTGTAATTTTAGTTGAGATTGGGGTTTGGCCAGGCTGGCCTCAAATTCCTGACCTATAGTAATTGCCCGCCTCGGCCTCCCAAAGTGCTGGGATTACAGGCATGAGCCACCACGCCCAGCCAACATTTGAGTCTTACATACTTCAGCATGCACTGACTAGGAATATTATCCTGTACAACACTTACTATTCATATTTCTACAGAAAAAAATTTCCTAATATTGTCTAATGTGGGTTCAAATCCACATTTTTTTCCTTTGTCACAAAAAGTTATTTTTATTTTGTTTTTGTAAAAGAATAATAAGTTGTTTATTTTTACATTATTGATTAGAAATAACTTATTTGCAAATATTTTTTTTTTTTTTTAGACGGAGCTTCGCTCTTGTTACCCAGGCTGGAGTGCAATGGCGCGATCTCGGCTCACCGCAACCTCCGCCTCCCGGGTTCAGGCAATTCTCCTGCCTCAGCCTCCTGAGTCGCTGGGATTACAGGCACACGCCACCATGCACAGCTAATTTTTTGTAGTTTTAGTAGAGACGGGGTTTCACCATGTTGACCAGGATGGTCTCAATCTCTTGACCTTGTGATCCACCCGCCTCGGCCTCCCACAATGCTGGGATTACGGGCTTGAGCCACCGCGCCCGGCAAATAAAAGTATTGTAAATATTCTTTCACATTCCTGGGTTCTTTCACCTTTTTTGGGGGGTGCGGGGGAGACACAGTCTAGCTCTGTCGCCCAGGCAGGAGTGCAGTCGTGTGATCTCGGCTCCCTACAACCTCTGCCTTGAGGGTTCAAGTGATTCTCCTGCCTCAGCCTCCTGAATTGCTGGGACTACAGGCATGCTACTAATTTTTGTATTTTTAGTAGAGTTGTGGTTTCACCATGTTAGTGAGGATGGTCTTGATCTCTTGACCTCGTGATCCGCCCACAGTGGCCTCCCAAAGTGCTGGGATTACAGGCGTAAGCCACTGTGCCCAGCCGGTTCTTTCACTTTCTAAAAACATTTTTAATTAAAAATATTTTGAGGCCAGGCGCTCATGCCTGTAATCCCAGCACTTTGGGAGGCAGGCAGATCACTTGAGTCCAGGAATTGGAGACCAGCCCAGGCGATATATCGAGACCTCGTCTCTACCAAAAGAAAAATAATAATAACTGGTCATGGTGGTGTGCACCTGTGGTCCCAGCTACTTGGGGAGGCTGAGGCGGGAGGATTGCTTGAGCCCAGGAGGTTGAGGCTGCAGTGATCACTGAAGTCTAGCCTGGGTGACAGAATGAGACTCTTTCTCAAACAAGCAAAACCTGTGCATCACTTTGTTAAAGGGAAATTTTATGTAAATACTTAATATATAAGGTGGGTAAGAGTGAAGCACTGTTTGAAAATTGGTAGGCCAGGCACGGTGGCTCACACCTTTAATCCCAGCACTTTGGGTGTCCAAGGTGGGTGGATCATGAGGTCAGGAGTTCAAGACCAGCCCGGCCAAGATGGTGAAACCACATCTTTATTAAAATTCAAGAATTAGCTGAGCATGGTGGCTGGTGCCTGTTATCCCAGCCACTCGGGAGGCTGAGGCAGAGAACTGCGTGAACTCAGGAGGTGGAGGTTGCAGTGAGCTGAGATCGCGCCAGTGCACTCCAGCCTGAGCGACATTGCAAGACTCCGTTTCAACAAGAAAAAAAGGAAATTGCTGTGGTAGTGGGAGTTGAAGTTTAAGCAGGGGTGAGTGATGTGATCGAGTCTTTACGACATTCCTGGCATATACACTGTGTAATCAATATATGTCGAGTGAATGGAGAAATCATCTCTGTGGAGAAGAAAGCTTACTTCGCTGTTAGTACAGAATGAGCAGCCCAGAATCGGAAGGACAAGCTGTGAGGCTACATGAGAGATTCTAGGACTTGAAGTAGAAAAGTTGACAGATAAAATGAGAGCATGGATTTGAGAGTAGGAGAGAATGAACCGCATGTGATTGGACAGTGGCTTGGAAGAGAGGAAGAGTTAGCCCAGTGCATCCTCGGGGCGGTGTCGTCCCCAGGACTGTGGTGGGAATTGGTGGCAGGCAGCGGGTGGGGCCTGCATGCTGGATGGTACACTGCTATACCGTGCAGCAGACATTCTCCACAGTCAAGAATGTGCCCCCTCCTAAGGAGCTTTTGTTTGTTTATTTATTTATTTATTTATTTATTTATTTATTTTGAGATGGAGTGTTGCTCTGTTGCTCAGGCTGGAGTGCAGTGGTGCGATCTACAACCTCCACCTCCTGGATTCAAGTGATTATTCTCCTGCCTCAGCTTCCCGAGGAGTTGGGATTGCAGGCATGCGCCACCACACCTGGCTAATTTTTTTTTGTTTTTGTTTTTTTTTGAGACGGAGTTTCTGTCTTGTAGCCCATTCTGGAATGTAATAACGCCATCTCGGCTCACTGCAACCTCTGCCTCCCAGGCTCAAGTGATTCTCCTGCCTCAGCATCTCGAGTAGCTGGGATTACAGGCACCCGCCACCATGCCCGGCTAACACACCCAGCTAATTTTTTGTATTTTTTAGTAGAGATGGGGTTTCCCCATGTTGCCTAGGCTGGTCTTGAGCTCCTGACCTGAGGTGATCCGCCAGCCTTGGTCTCCCAAAGTGCTGGGATAACAGGTGTGATCCACCACATCCAGGCAAGAGCTTTTATATAGATGAAAAAAATATTGTATTTGAATCTAAATCCAAACTCTGCATATAATCACATTAATTTTTGTGGTGTTTTAACGTAAGCGGAAATTTGTAGTAATGCAGCTGCCGTGTGAGTCTGGGAAAGGTGATGCCTCGTATTCCTTGGAACATCAGTAAGTGTTTCCAGCACATTGGGAAATTCTGTACCATGCCATCATCTTCATCACTGGTCCTGTTGGATTATTAATGCAACACTGTGTCCGTCAGCCTCTGCACGCTTGGCTTAGCTTGCATGGGGAGGAACAGGTGCCTGTTTCATCTGAGGTCGTGCTTAAGCATTTTCATTTTGACATTCATTATATATTTCATGGTATGTCTGCTCCTGATTACAGTTGAGCAATACATTGATTATGAATGTAGGAATTTGTATCGTCTGTGAATTGCATTTGGGGATAACAAAGGCGGGGGCGTGTCATAAAATGTAAAATACGTGTTACAAAGAGGAAGCATTGGGCCTGGGAAAGTCGGGCCACCGGCCTGGTATGACTCCCTGGATCTGGCTCAGTGACTGCTCGGATGTTGGCTACTCTTCAACGAGATGGGAAAATTAAACGGGGATTGAGTCGGCTGAGGAGTATGTAAGGTCTTCAGTGTGGGGCATGTTGAATTTCAGGTCTGTGTGAAACATTTAGTTGCGCGGTAGACAGTTGAGTGGAGATTTGACCTTCAGTGGGAGTTTTTGTCTGGGAGAAAATAACAGTAAACATTTGTTGGTAGAAGTGGTGATTAAGAATGAAGATTCTGGAGCCAGAGGGGGTTTGTTTCCTGGTGCCATACGCAGTGCCTCTGTGACATTGGACAGTTTACTTAACAGCTCTTACACTCAAAAATTGACAGTACTGCTCATGGAGTTAATGTGAGAATTAAATGCCTTCAAGTTTGTAAAATACCCAAATCCTGTCAACTTATAAATTATACTCAGATTAGCTGTTATTGTTCACCAAACATTCACCAATGTGCGAAGGATTGTTAATTAATACAGAATTACCTCGTTTGGTTATTACATTACAAAACAATATTTCATGAGATAATTGAGGCTTGGGGAGATTTAATATAAACTTGGGGGTAACAGTAATGTGTAAACAATAAGGCTAAATTAGACAGAATTGAGTCGGGTGATGTTGGACTCCATCTGACTTCCTCAGACCAGCATGCTCAGCACCCTTGTGGGAGCTTGTTAGAAATGCAGAATCTCAGGCCTCACCCTGGATCTAATCAGATTCAGCGTTTGAACAAGGTCCGCAGGTGATGACTGTGCAGATTTCAAGTGTGAGAAGCACTGGGCTCAGAGATCTGAGCTGGTCAAGTTCAGCAGGGACAGAAAGCTTGGAGGCCTCATATTTAATGGTATAGTCGAAGACTCAGGAGGTGGGATGCCTGATGCCCTTCCTGGCTATAGCTGTTGGACCTTGGCAGTCTTTCTTTTTCCAGGCCTTGCTTTTCTTGTCTTTTGGTGAGACAGGTTCTCTTTCAGCTCCAGCATTTTATGGTTCTCAGTCCAGAGTCTTCTGGGAATATGCTTGTGAAGGGTGCTTGGTTTGGATGAGCGGAGGAGTTGAAGGAATGGTTGTTTTTATTTGGAGGATCAGCACAAGTACCATCAGGTGTGATTATACCGTGAGTGTAAAACACTGCAGAAATCTTGAGATTTAAGAAATACATTCTTTTGGCACCTCTTTGAATTCCGGACTTCACATTTAATGCTGACATGCTAATGCTCACATGCTGTGGTTCTTCATTATTTTGCTTATTGTAATTCTGAAGTTAACGTTTTATTTACCTCCACGTCATAGTTGATGTATTTCATTTATAATAAGTTCTAAAACACGATTCCTTAAAAAAAAAAAAAAAGTGCAGATTTGGCTTCCCCATTAATCTTAGTTTCCTCATTTTCCTTCCTTTTGTCTGCAATGGAACGTCCAAAATAAACACATTTTAGTGTGACTTAGGTATCCGGGAATACGTTTTATTTGTAGGTGTTTTATTTACAGGATCTTTTCTGTAGTTCCAAAGCAGTCTTTAGGATTACCCTCAACTTTTATGCTGAAGTCAGATTAAGTGGCTGAAGAAGAGAGGGGCTTGTATTATGAAAAAGAAAGAAAGGTGTGTGGGAAGGGCAGGGCTTAGTGCAGCCAGTCGCTGAGGTGTGGCGGAGCAGGTGAGGCGGTCTGGAATGGATAGCAGGTGCACAGTAACTCAGTGCTGAAGATGCTTGCGCGGTGTTGAGTAAGGTTAGAGAAGCCGAGACCACCTCCCAACTTGCTTTTTATCCTTAGGAAACTCTTGAGAAGTGTCCTTTTTCTTGCTGTTCATTTCATTTCTTTCTTTTTCTTTTCTTTTTTTTTTTTCTTTTGAGATGGAGTTTCGCTCTTGTTACCCAGGCTGGAGTGCAGTGGCGTGATCTCGGCTCACTGCAACCTCCGCCTCCTGGGTTCAAGCACTTCTGCCTCAGCTTCCCGAGTAGCTGGGACTACAGGCGTGTGCCACCATGCCCAGCTAATTTTTTGTATTTTTAGCAGAGACAGGGTTTCACCATGTTGACCAGGATGGTCTCGATCTCTTGACCTCGTGATCCACCCACCTCTGCCTTCCAAAGTGCTGGGATTATAGGTGTGAGCCACCGCGCCTGGCCTGGTCATTTCCTTTCTGAAGTCTCTGTTGTAAGGGGAAGCTGCATTCTGACTCCCAGGCTGGCTGCCATCTTCTTTTCTACCAGATTTGGCAGCTAAGGGAAAGACAGAAAGTCTGACAAGGGCAGAAATAGAAGAGCGGGAGGTCAGAGAGTTTGTTCTGTAAATACTTTGCTGCTTATCCAGGTAATTGGGATCTGACTTACCTGTGTATCCTTGTTGGCAGGATTCCTGGAGAGTCTTTTTGCTTTGAGACAGGGTCTCCCTTTGTTGCAGGCTGGAATGCAGTGGCATCATCTCTGCTCACTGCAGCCTCCACCTCCTGGGCTCAAGCGATTCTCTTGCCTCAGCCTCCTTAGTAGACCTGGGACTACAGGCATGCGACACCATGGCTGGCTGATTTCTTGATTGTTTATTTTTATTTTTGGTAGAGATGGGATCTCACTATGTGGAGTCTCCTGCCTTGGCCTCTCAAAGTGCTAGGATTACAAGTGTGAGCCACTGTGCCCGGCCCCCAGGAGAGTTTTTCGAAAGACTTCTAGAGCAAGTGTGACTATGATTCAGAATCTTCATCTCCCCTAAAGAAAAAGTGTTCCAGAGGTGGGGAGGGACAGGTGACAGAAATTGGTAGCTAAAGAGGTTTGTCCATGGATTAGTCTATTTCTTCATAGTGCTTGATATCAGAAGACCAGAATATATTGGCAATTTATTTTTAAAAAACAGCTTTACTGAGGTATAACTGA
>NW_016107922.1:777250-779667 GCF_001604975.1 Cebus imitator | reverse complement strand
TTTTTTTTTTTTTTTTTTTTTTTTTTTTGAAGTGGAGTTTCATTTTTTTCTCCAGGCTGGAGTTACAGTGGTGCGATCTCGGCTCACTGCAACCTCCTCGTCCCGGGTTCAAGCGATTTTTCCTGCCTCAGCCTCCCGATTAGCTGGGATTACAGGCGTGCACCACCACACCTGGCTAATTTTTTTGTGTTTTTAGTAGAAACGGGGTGTCACCATGTTAGCTAGGCTTATCTCGATCTCTTGACCTTGTGACCTGCCCACTCCTGACCTCAGGTGATCCATCTGCCTTGGCCTGCCAAAGTGCTGGGATCACAGGTGTGAGCCACCATGCCTGGCCAACTGCAAATACATATGCGCACAAGTTGGCAAGTTTTGACATACATATATACCGTAGTGAGACCATCACCACAGTCAAGATGGTGAACGTGTCTGTCAACGCCATGCAAGGATGTGATACCCTTGTGTCCCTTTGTAATCTCCCTACCTCCTGTCTCACCCCAGTCCATGTTTCTCCCAGGGCGGCCTTCCATCTGCTTTCTGTCACTGTACGTTGGTGTACATTTCCTAGACTTCTACATGAGATATGCTTTTGTTGTTATCCTTGTTCCTTCTATTCAGTATAAATAGAGACTCATTCATATTCTGTAGCGTGCGTTGGTAGTTGATTCTGTTTTATTAAGAGTACTTGACCAGTTGATGGATATATGTAGTATTACAGTTTGTCTAGTGAGTTCGTCCGTTGGCAAAATTTGTGTACCATTCTTCAGACATACCCTTTTGTTTCTCTTGGCAAGTACCTGTAAGTAGAACGACTGGGTCATATGGTAGGTGAAAATTTAACCCTCTTTTTTTTCAACATGGGGTCACTGTGTTGCCCAGTCTGGCCTTGAACTCCTGGGTGCAAGCAATCCTCCCACTTCAGCCTCCTGAGTAGCTGGGATCAAAGGCGCTCAATGCCATACCCAGCTCAGCATTTTACCTTTTTTTTTTTCTGTTTGGAGACAAAATCTCACTCTGTCGCCCAGGCTGGAGTGCAGTGGTGTGATCTCGGCTCACTGCAGCCTCCGCCTCCCGGGTACAAGATATACTCCTGCCTCCACTTCCCAAGTAGCTGGGATTACAGGCGCCCGCCACCATGCCTGACTAATTGTTTGTATTTTTATTAGAGACGGGGTTTCGCCATGTTGCCCAGGCCGATTTTGAGCTCTTGAGCTCGGGAAATCTGCTCGCCTCTGCCTCCCAAAGTGCAGGGATTATAGGCAGGAGCCATGGTGCCTGGCCAATTTTTTTGTTTTTAAATTTCAGACGAGTTCACCTGTTGCCTACACTGGAGTGCAGTGATGTGATCTCGGCTCACTGCAACCTCCGCCTCCTGGGTTCAAGTGATTCTCCTGCCTTAGCCTCCCAAGTAGCTGGGATTACAGGTGTGCGCCACCACGCCCGGCTAATTTTTGCCGGCCAACATTTGAGCTTTTTAAAAAAATCAGTTTATTTTAGAATAATTTTAGATTTATGGAATAGTTATAATGGCAGCACAGAGAATGACTTCATGTATATCAGGGCTTGGCAACTTTTCTTGTGAAAAGCCAGATAATAAATGCTTTAGACCAAATGGCGTTTCTTAGGACCACAGGACAAAGGCAGCCATAAGACAGTGAATGAATGAATGGACGTGGCTGTTCCAGCCAAACTCTGCTTACAAAAACAGGTGGCACGCTGGATGGGGCCCTTGGATTATAGTTTGCTGATCTCTGCTGTAAACTCTCTGCCCAGCTTCCTCTAATGTTTAATCTTTTATAACCATGGTGTATTTTTCAAAACTAAGACATTCGCATTGGTGCACTACTATGAACTAAGCTGCAGACCATTTAGATTCCAGCAGTTTCCCCGTCTTTTCATTTTAGCGTTCGTTTCTGCATACGACCTCACATCGTCCTCATGTCTCCTTAAGCTTCTTGTCATCCGTATGGAGTCCTCATTAAGGTACTTATCCTTTGGGTTTGAATCATACGGTTTAGCCGCTCACATTGTTTCAGCTTTGGCCACTGGGAATTCTTTCAGGCTGACTCCTGTCTCCTTTAGACGGGTCCTCATTTTTTCCGTTTTGGGTACTGCCATTGTTTGGCTAGCTCCCTTTTGATCCATTCAGCAGATGATGGATTGTTTCTGCTTTTGGTTTTTGCTTTGGGGCTCTTCTAGATAACAACTGCACGTGTTTGCTTTTAGGTGTTTGTGTTCCTTCTTTTTTTCTTGGACAGATACCTAGGAGTGGGATCGGAGTTATGTTTTAACTTTTAAAGATAAAACTGGCAGGCCGGGCGCGGTGGCTCAAGCCTGTAATCCCAGCACTTTGAGAGGCCGAGGCGGGTGGATCACAAGGTCAAGAGATCAAGACCATCCTGGTCAACATGGTGAAA
>NW_016107922.1:772972-776062 GCF_001604975.1 Cebus imitator | reverse complement strand
AAAAGTTAGCTGGGCATAGTGGCGGGCACCTGTGATCCCAGCTACTTGGGAGGCTAAGGCAGGAGAATCGCCTGAACCCAGGAGGGCAGAGGTTGCAGTGAGCTAAGGTCATGCCACTATACTCCAGCCTGGGTGACAGATCGAGACTGTCCCCATCCCCCGCCTCCCCAAGAAAAAGGAAAGGAAATAATGTGTATTCTGCTATTTTTGGCTACAGTATCCTATAAATGTCAATTCAGAAACTTCTTTATCCTTCAATACAATAGGGGTGAAATATGAAATGGATTCATTTTCCTTCCCCAAATTCATAGCATGAGTCTGGAAATCCTGCCAGCTCTTTCTTCTAGCTGAAGAGCTGTCTCCTGATTGGAATGACAGCTTTGAACTGGAAGACATTATTTCATTAGTGCACTAATCAACCACAGAGATTACCTGATTGGCTGCTTAATAATTAAATGAAGTTGCTTGTAATTCTTTGAGCATACACAGAACTAATTAAATTAACCCTTTACTGCCTGGCATGCCTAGGGTATTCTCATGTGAAAAGGGAGGAACCTAAAATCCTTCTTGAACACTAGTGAGGTAAACAAGCAGATGTGTGAGCCAATTTCAAAGGGAAGCACCTTATATAGGAAGAATTTAAGTACAAATCAAACAAAAAATAGAGGTTCAGAAACTACAGTCCTTTGATAGCCTGTTAGTTTATTGGCCGTGTTCTTCAGGTCTTAATGGACAGCTTTTACACCAGTACCTTCTTCGGATTCAAATTTAAGATAACCCTCTTCATAGCCATTTACTATCTTTGAGGAGTTTTGTTGTTGTTGTTTTAAGGATATTTCATTGTCAAATCATTTCCTTAGTTCTTTCAATACAAGCTCGTATCAGCCTAGTGAGATACAGAGCAAGGCTGGTGACAGAGAAGACTGCACTGGGCTGTAAATCACAGGTGAGAAACAAAACATGGACTAGAATTTCAGAACTGAAAGAGGCTGGGCACAGCGGCTCACACCTGTTTAATCTCAGCACTTTGGGAGGCCGAGGCCCATGGATCATCTGAGGTCAGGAGTTCGAGACCAGCCTAGACAACATCGTGAAACCCTGTCTCTACTAAAAATACAAAATTCGCAGTGCACAGTGGTGGGTGTGTGTGATCCGAGCTACTGGGGAGGCTGAGGCACAAGAATTGCTTGAATCTGGGAGGTGGGATCTCACCACTGGGTTCCAGCCTGGGCAATAGAGTAAGACTCTCCAAAATAAATAAAGAGACTTTGAATAAGAGGGCCTTAGTTTAGCCTCAGCTTTCTAGGTGGATGATTGAGGAAGAAGTTAAGATAGGAGAAGTTAGGCATTTTGTCTAACAGCGTTCTCGACGGGTGATTTGCCCCTTAGAGGACTTGGGCAGCGTCTGGAGCAGTTTTGGTTGCCACACTGAGGGGAAGAGGGGTGTGGGTAGAGGTCAGGAGTATTGTCAAATACCTTGTAATGCATAAGACAGCGCCTCAGAACAACAGCAGAAATCATCTAGCCCAAAATGTCAGCACTGCTGAGATTGAGAAACCTTGGTCTGAAGCCAGCTCATCTTGAGTTTTGATTAGAACATGGGTGTCCCAAACTGTACCTTTGGTGACTAATAATCTTGTCAGTAGTTGTTGGTGAGACCCTCTAAATTGCTACTTTTATTTTTTCAAGTTCGTTTGTTAAATTGAGGCAGAATTCACATAACATAAAATTAACTGTTAACCATTTTGAAGTGCTGTTCGGTGACATTTAGTGAATTCAATATGTTGTGCAGCTGTCGTTTCCATCTAGTTCCAAGTCGCTTTTATCACCTCAAAAGGAGAGACCCTGTACCCCTCCCCAGCCCCCAGCTCCTGGCAGCCGCTCATCTGCTTTCTGCCTCTGTGGATTCTAAATTATTTTTGTGTTTGCTTTTCCGTGGTGCTCTGGAAACAACACTGGACCGGAAGTGGGGAGAGTGGACTTCACATCCCAGCTTCTCTCTTCTTCCTCTTGCTAGCTGTGTGATTTTGGCAAGTCATTCATCTGTCGTATGCCTCAGTTTCCTTTTCATTTATGTGGCAGCTGTCTTGGTAGCCAGAATGCTATTCTTTTCTAAGTAAGATCTTTAAAGCCTGAAATTCTAGTCCACATGTTGTTTGCTCAGCATTTTTGGTGGACATCTGTAACAACACTTTGAATTCTACACTGATTTCTTTCTCACCCAAGATGTTTCGGAGATGCCTTTCCAGCTTCTGCATCAGTGTGTCCTTGGATGGGTGTGCTTGGAACAAGTTATTGCTACTGTCAGTTCAAATAAAAGGTTCAGGAGGTAAAGATGCCACCAACATACTAGTTCACCGCATAAACGTAAATATATTTTGGGTTACCTGATTTAGCACCTACCTTGTATTACCTTGTATTTATAAAACAAAAACAAGTATAGTATCTTTTCTCTCTTCCCATTGTTGCTTAAAGCTCTCCAGTGGCTCTCTCTTGCTTTTAGAACAGTCTAAATCCCTTCCCATTGCCTAGGGGGGCCCACATAATCTTTCTGCATCTTCTGCCTTTCCTGCCTTCTGCCGCTGTCTCCTGGCTTTAGCTGTGTCAGCTTCCTTTTCTTCTCATGAACACGCGGAGCGCCTTAGGGCCTTTGCACCTGTTCCTGGTTTCCAGCTCTCGGCTCTGATGTCATCTCAATGAATGACACCTGCCCTGATCTGCCCTATAGCTTGTTCTGTTAATTTTAAATAAATGTAGAGAGTAATACAATGAATTCCATCACCCAGCCTCAGTGATTAACATTCTGTGTTCACAATTACCCAGTAGAAAGCATACCCTCACCCCTCTTCCCACCTAGTTATTTTCTGTCATACAACTCTTTTCTGTTTTCTTCTTCTGGGGTTAGTTAACTTTTCGATTTACTTTGTTTTCTCCCTAAGAATGTGAGTTATATCAGAGCAGGGATCTTCTCTATCGTATGCATTCTTGTATTACAGTACCTAGAATTGTCCTGTACATAGTAGATGTACTGCATAAATAGTTACTGAATGAATGAAATACAATTTCCAAAAGCAGGGACTGTGTTTTATC
>NW_016107922.1:753719-772757 GCF_001604975.1 Cebus imitator | reverse complement strand
CTCACTCTGTACCCCAGGCTGGAGTCCAGTGGCAGGACGTCGGCTCACTGCAACTTCCACCTCCTGGGTTCAAGTGATTCTCCTGCCTCAGCCTCCTGAGTAGCTGGGATTACAGGTGCATGCCACTATGTCTGGCTAATTTTTGTTTATTTTTTGAGACAGTCTCGCTCTGTCACCCAGGCTGGAGTACAGTGGCGCAGTCTTGGCTCACTGCAACCTCCACCTCCTGGGTTCGAGCAATTCTCCTGTCTCAGCCTCCCAAGTAGCTGGGATTACAGATGCCCACCACCACACCCGGCTAGTTTTTGTATTTTTTGTAGAGATGGGGTTTCACCATGTTGGCCAGGCTGGTCTTGAACTCCTGACCTTGTAATCTGCCCTCCCAAAGTGCTGGGATTACAGGCGTGAGCCACCTCGCCTGTCCAATTTTTTTTGTATATTTAGTAGAGACAGGGTTTCACCATGTTGGCCAGGCTAGTCTTGAACTTCTGACCTGAGGTGATCTGCCCGCCTTGGCTTCCCAAAGTGCTGGGATTACAGACGTGAGCCACTGTGCCCGGCCCTGTCTACTATTTTTATGTTGTCACTACCCCGCTGTACTGACAGTAGGTTTGTTTACGTAATGTAAGCCTTGTCAGAATTTCTCTAATGGAAGGAGAATGGTATACTTTTGTTTCATTTACTTTCTGATCCCCTATTTGTATAATGAAAATAAGCTTAAATTGACAAGAAATTCTTTTCCTTGCCACATTCACTCGGCGGTTGTCTCTGTATAGGTAATTTGTAACACGTTCTAGAAGCCCACATTTGTCTTTCCTTTCTGTGATTCATTGTTTTTAGAGCTACAGAAGGTAAAAGCTGGAAAGGATGTTAGAGGTAATTTAGATTTAACTCCTCGTTTTACAGATGAGTATATTGCTCAAGGTCATATAACAGGGTAGTGAGTTGAATTGGGATTAGAACTAGTCGAGCCAAGCCTAGCAGCTAATAGGAAGCCCAAAACTTAATTGTCTTCTCATTGTTTCATATTTACGAATTCTGTTTATCGGTTGGATTCTTAAGTTCTTTGTCGCGAGTGACCGTGTATTATATTATGCTCTTTTAGTCCCTTGCACGACCTGTAGCATTAGGCACAGAGTCATGTTTTTGGATTGAGAGAGTCATGTGAAGGCATTGCTTTAGCTGAAAATAATTTAATTTAATATTATATTTCTACCTGCCTTATGGGAAGAGACACCTGGAGGGCAAAGCTTGATTACTTGTGCAATGGGTATATAAAAAGAATTGGGAATGGGACAGATGAGATGGAGAAAATTAACAGAAGGCTACAGATGGTGGCTTAGCACTTTGGAACGAGTCCATCAGTTCCTGCTGTCCAATCCAGTGTGAAAGATCCATCTGGGCCTCCCTTGAGTGCAAGAATGTGATGTAATGGACAGGGCATGTGCAAGCTGTGTTTCACTGAAAGTAATTATCAGGCTGGGTCACATAGACTTGGAAGTGTTAGATGTAAGATACAAGATGGGAAGAACTCAAGACTTGGGTTAGGCAGGCCCTTAGTGTCTGACCTATCTTCCCATTTATCTGGTAAAACCCAGACCCTTGGCGCCTTGGTCCTTATTTTTGCTTTTAATTAAAAATTTTATATAATTTTTTATGTAAATGTCAAAATTTAAAACATTACTTTTCTCTTTCAAAAAAATTATTGTAAACATTTTAGGAAAATGAGAAAAGCAAAAAGAAGAAAATAAAGGATTATAATTACTTTGAGCCTATATAGGTCTATCTATGTACATATAGAGATACATGTAAAATGTATCACAATACGATATACATTTTAGTGTCTTTTCAAAGGTAATATGTAATGAATGTTTTCCATGTTAATATGTAGATCTAATGTCACCATAATTCAGATATGGCTCTGCTGTTATTTACTTCCTGTTGTCGGACGTCAAGGTTTTTTCCAGTCTTCAATGGACTAACAGTGGAAGGATGACGTCTCTGTAAGTGTGTACGTGACTCTTTCCTTAGGATGCAACTTTATAGTGGAATTTGAAATCTCAAGATCATGTAACAGTAAATTTCTAAAATATTCCAATGGCCAGTATTCTATAATATCATGGCTAATGTTCTCAAAACTTGCCTTATTTCTTCTGCATGTCAAACAAACTGATCCATAGCTGTGGCTGCAGTTCTATGTATTATAACTGGAAAAGACTGGGGAAGGGTCATTTCTCTTTATGGAGTCTGGTTCCCCAAAATACAGTAATAGAAATTTGTCACCATTGATTCTTGGTAACGTGACTCAGTGAAGTTGGTAAAGTCATTCTGCTGCTCACAGTTAGTTACACATCATTTTCAGTTTCCCTGCCCCACCCCCACACTGTTAACTACTTTGTGTGCCCGAAGCCCAGCCCGCCTGGGTTTGGCATGGCTCCATTCTGAGGGCCCAAGAGGCCTTTGACTCCCAGCTCCTAATTCTGTAGCTTTTGTTGATTTTCACACTGTGGGGAGAGAGGAGGGCTGTCTCCGCCCTCCAACCTTCACCAGAGGTAACTGATGGAAGGGTATTGCTCTGGGGTCAGAGACCAGTGGAGAACTCCCTTTCCAGAGACACTGCTAAAGGTAAATTAGGACTTCGTCTGCCTGGAAAGCTCTTGGAAGCCATTCTTGACTCTCCCTCTGCCGTATATTGTGTCTTTGTGTGGAGACAGGTGGCGGGCGGCCTTCTGGGTGAGGGGGATGGAACCACGACCACCTCCTCGGGAGGCATGGAGCAGAGTGGCCCCTCCCTCCTCCTGGCAGTGTGGATGTGGCCAATCTCCGTGTCTGTGCCTCCACATTCTGTCCTTTGATGACGGTGCTTCCTTTTTGCCACTAGGCTGCAGTTGGACTTCTGATGAGACATTGTTAAGTTTTCCTCGGGAGAAATCTGACATCTTTCAAAAACCGGTCTGAGGTCGAGAGTGCCCAGCCCTCCACTCTCTCTTGGGATGCACATACCTTTTTTTGGCCTTGTTGGAAATACTCCTTTTGCAGAGCCTTCGGTTTTCCTGGAGTCATTGGGGAGGCTGGGGGTGGATGTGGGTTAGCTCCCATAAGGGGAGTAGAATCAGAAAAGGTTTTTTTTTGTTCTTTTTTTTTGAGTCTGAGTTTTGCCCTTGTTGCCCAGGCTGGAGTGCAATGGTGCAATCTGGGCTCACCGCAACCTCTGCCTCTCAGGTTCAAGCAGTTCTCCTGCCTTAGCCTCCCGAGTGGCTGGGATTACAGGCACGCACCACCACGCCCGGCTAATTTTTGCATTTTAGTAGAGACAGGGTTTCACCATGTTGGCCAGAACGGTCTCGAACTCCCAACCTCACTCCCAACCTCACTCCCAAAGTGCTGGGATTATAGTCGTGAGCTGGGAGAACACGGAGGAGAACAAAGAAGGAAATTGATGGTTCTGATCTTGGAAGCCAGAGTGTGTACAGACAGCAGCAGAGGATTTCTTTGTTTCCAGGCAAATACCCTGTAAGATCTGGAGTCGGTCTGTTTGGGTTGCTTTTAATTGTTTTAAGGCCTGTTCTTAATGTATTGCTGTGTCTTGGCGGGATTGCCTCACTTCCTGAAGCTCACTATTCCTGTAGCTGCCTGGCTGGCTGACTCCGTTAGCGTTCACGTTGTTCGCACCTGGGGATCTGAGCGGCAGGAACAAGAGGTAGAGCCCTTTACTGCAGGATCTTCCTGTAGTCTTCCATTTGGTATTCAGGATGACATTGTGGGCCTGCTCTCAAAACTATTCTGTAAACTAGATGTGTGGTCTGAAGATTCCAAATTTCATGTGCATTTCGAGGGAGGATTATTAATCACTCTACATTCTTGGGGGACACAGACTGTCAGTGATGACAGTGTTTCAAAGTGTATTGCAGGTACTTTATTACTGACTGTGAATTCCCTAAGTTGGCAAATTATATACTTAAAAAGTTAATTTGAGTAGATGCAGAGTTGTTTTTGTAATATTGTCACTCACAGTTTCACATGCTCTCTAGGATGGGAGAAATGGTTGGGGTGAGGTGTTGGGGACACTGGAAGTGGATTATAGCTGGTAACCCCCCAGAGCCTGCGTGTGATTTACCCCGAGCCTTTCTTAGTGGTGTACCTGTTGAGGGCATGCTTACAGGTTTAAGGCATCTATTTTTCTCCAGTGATTCATTTCCAAGGTGTGGTTTATAAAGTGAATCAATTGGAGACAATGTTAAAATTTTTTTACAGCCGGGCTCACGCTTTGGATAACTGAGATTTCCATATAATGGACTTTACTACTGTTTGCTACTTATGGCCTGAAAAAAAATTTTTCTTAATTGAGATTGGATCTCACTATGTTGCCCAGGCTGCCCTCCAACTCCTGGCCTCAAGGTGTTCACACGAGCAGCTGGGACTATAGGCAGCATTCCACAACACCTAGCCTGGCCTTTATTTTATTTTATTTATTTATTTTTTGAGACAGGCCCTCATTTTTCACCCAGGCTGGAGTGCAGTGGCACGATCTTGGCTCACTGCAACCCCTGCCTCCTGGGTTCAAGCGATTCTCATGCCTCAGCCTCCCTAGTAGCTGGGACTATAGGCATGTGCCACCATGCCTGGCTAATTTTTTGTACTTTTAGTAGAGACAGGATATCACCGTGTTGGTCAGGCTGGTCCTGAACTCCTGACCTCAAGTGATCCACCTGCTTTGGCCTCTGAAAGTGCTGGGATTACAGCCATAAGACACTGTGCCTGGCCCTCAATTTTAAATGTTCCGATTTGGGGAAGAATCTTGATAGAGTATATTATACTTCTTAGCATGTAAAAAAAAAATTTTTTTTTTTAGGTATAATTTGTATACAATTAAATACACAGATTTTAAGTATATAATTGACTTGTGACAGCTGTATACAAGTGTATAGCTACCCTCCCCCAAAATATAAATTATTTTAATTCCCCAAGAAAGCTCCCTCATGCCCTGTGCAGTCAAATCTGCCCCACTGAACATACCCTGCCTCAGACAATGGCTGATCTGATTTCTCTCACTGCAGATTAATTTGTCCGTCCTGGAGAGTAAGTGGAATCAATCCACATGCGCTCTTGCTTGTCCTTCCCGGGCTGATGTATGGGATACGCGCTTACCTAGTCCCAGTAATTGTGCATCCCTAAGCCTGTGTGTTTCTGTGCCGCGCTGCAGCCTAGTGGTTCATTTTCGTTCTGTTGAGCTGCGTGTCTTTGCCCAGAACTGTAGCGGCCCCACACTTAGGCATTGGGGGGAGGGAAGATTCTATTGCTGGAGTTTTAAAAGAGCTAGTTCTTCTCTTCGTGGCAGAAACCAACTCCTTTTTACTTGCAACCTTTCACATACACTTTTCTAATTGCTTTCTGTTTCTGTTATAATACGCTGCGAGCTGTGCAACCATGTAACTAACTTTTTTTTTTTTTTTTTTTTTTTTTTTCGTGTTTTTTTTTTTTTTTTTTTTTTTTTTTTTTTTTTTTTTTTTTTTTTTTTTTTTTTTTTTTTTTCTTTTTCCCTCATTTATTTTATTGCATTTTAGGTTTTGGGGTGTAACTAACTTTAAGTATTGTTTCGTCTTTCTGGTCTTCAGATGGCCTATATGAAAATGAGGTTAGGTCGGTCACCCATGTGCCAGGCACTCGTGAGGGGCAGCTCCTCTAGTGCTCGGTGGCAGGCATGGCGGAGGCGATGGATTTGGGCAGACACCCCAGCCTCCTGCACCCATTCCTCGGCTTTGTTCGAGAGAGGGAGGAAGGCAGCTTCGCGTCCTTCCACGTGGGGCCCAGCCTGGCCGAGCTCATCCTGCGGGGAGGCCGCACTGTGTGCGGGAGCAGGAGCCCTCGGCAGCGGGGCCGAGGCTTTGGGCCACTTCATCTCCATGCAGTACATCCCGGGCTGGCAGCTGGCAGCGAGCGGCTGGAGCTGGGTCCTGCCTCGTCTCAGGGGGCACGGCTCGCTGGCCAAGGGTGCTGCCTAGTGGGAGGTGCCTTCCCCACACGGATGATGTGGCCCTGTCCCACGAGGCCCTGTCCCACGTGGAGGAGAAGCTCCCTCACCAGCAGCGCCTTGTGGAGCGCGACGGAGAAGAGCTCGTCCACGCAGCCTCGGCGCAGTCCCTGAAGCCCCCGGCGGGGCCAGGAGCACAAGCATTTGCGGGGGCCGCAGGCGCGCCCCTCCTCCCAGAAGCTCCAGCAGAAGGCAGAGCCGGCCCCCGGGCCACGGATAGCGGGGACCACGGAGGGAGGGAACTCCAGATTTGCCTGAAGAAGAGCATGTGAAGGAAGAAATCCAGGAGAGTGAAAAAGCAGTCCAAAAGATGCTTGCCGAAGCCCCCCGGGGGTTAGAGGAGGTGGCGGTGGGATGAGAGCCCTGATTTGGGAACACATAAAACAATGTGTAATGACGATCCCCCACGTCTGAGGAAGACTCAGAAACGTAGCCTGACCAGGAAGGAGAAACTGTGTCTCCTCTGCAGGTGGGAGCTGCGGTTACAATCATTAAGCAGTTAATGGAGAAGTTTAACTTGGATCTATCAATAGTTACACAGGCCTTCCTAAAAAGTAGTGGTGAGCTGGAGACTGCTTCCTCCTCCTTCGATGGGGTTTCACCATATTGGCCAGGATGGTCTCTGTCTCCTGACCTTGTGATCACCTGCCTCAGCCTCCCAAAGTGTGGGATTACAGGTGTGAGCTGCCACACCCGGCCACGTTTACTTTTTTTTTCTTTAAGTTTGCTAAAATTTGAATGACCAAGCCTAAGGGTTGGAATGAGTAGAAATCCCTAGTTAGCACACTCTGGGCATCTCACGGTCATGGAGAAAGAGGGATTCCTCCACAACGGGGAGTGTGGACTTCTCTCAATCGCAGACACACATGGAGTTCAGGGAGACATCGCTTCACAGTGGAACGGTGTTCACAGACCCTGGCGGGAGTCCGTGGGCAAAGCTGTGACAGTGATGGCCGCTCAGTGTTGCCGGATACTCACTGTGCAGCATCATGTTGTGGAACTCAAATATTCTGCCATCCTCAAATGATGTTGGGTCTCTCCTCACACTTCCAGGACCACACTCAGTGGCTGTTCATGATCACCCAGTGGCCAGAGGACACTCAGAACTGGAAGGCCACATCTGAGTCCTCCTCCTCCATCTCTGTGTGGAAATGCACCTGCAGCTGTGGGTCGATGACGAAAGGGAGAATCAGTGTCCCTCTCTGATGCACAAACCAACAGACAAGGACACAGGCCGTGTGTGTGGCACTGGTATTGGTGACATTGTTGTCTCCCTCTGGGCAGCTCCTCTGAATTGTGACCAGTCTTCTCCATGGTTACCTTTAAAGCCGTGTTTTTGCCCTAGACATTAATGGGCTATTGCTTGCTTTTGATTAGGTATTTTGCCAGACGAGATAGAGGTCAAAGACAAGGCGGAGTCCTTGCGTTTCAGAATGGTATTCTCTGATAGCTAAAATTCAGGCCTATTTCTCTACGGTGTTCTATTCTTGAAGCTTGGCTTCTGTGTTAACTGTGTATTTACTTGCCTGTTAGAAAATGCTAATAAAGAATTCTGTGTTTTTTTCCTTCTCGCTACCTTTAGTATGTTATTTTGTTAGTAAATTTGCTTAGGAAGATGAATGTGGTTGTGTCTCCTTCCAGAGTCCAAATGTAGTGTGATGTGGTCTTCAGAGGTTATAAATTCCATGTAGTACCTGAGGAAAAGGATCTTAATCTCATGTATGTGAACATAGGTGAATGTGTATGTAGCAGCACCCTGGAATGATTTTTGGTGTGAGAACAGCTGTGCTTAGAGCTGTATAGCTGCCTTCTGTTCTGAACCTATTTGGTCCCATTACGATGATGATTATTGTTTTCTTGAGATGGAGTCTCACTCTGTTGCCCAGGCTGGAGTGCGGTGACATGATCTTGGCCTGCCAGATTCAAGCAATTCTGTGCCTCAGCCTCTTGCATAGCTGGGATTACAGGCACCTGCTACCAGACCCAGCTAACTTTTTGGTATTTTTAGTAGAGATGGGGTTTCACCGTCTTGGCCAGACTGGTCTTGAACTCCTGACCTCATGATCCACCCACCTCAGCTTCCCAAAGTGCTGGGATTACAGGCATGAGCCACCACACCTGGCCTGGTCCCATTCTTTCTTGTGCTTTGTAATTCTTATTTCAATACATTTTTATTGAGGGCCTAGAACATGTCAGGTTTTAGGTGCTGAGTATAGAAAGTCAAATAAGTTAAAGACAACCAGGCCAAGCGCAGTGGCTCACGCCTGTAATCCCAACACTTTGGGAGGCCAAGGTGGGGTGGATCACAAGGTCAGGAGTTTGAGACCAGTTTTGCCAATATGGTGAAATCCTGTCTCTAATAAAAATACAAAAATTAGCCGGGCGTGGTGGCGGGCACCTGTAATCCCAGCTACTCGGGAGGCTGAGACAGGAGAATCGCTTGAACCTGGAACGCTGGGGTTGCAGTGAGCTGAGATCGTGCCACTGCACTCCAGCCTGGGCGACAAAGCAAGACTCCATCTCAAACAACAGCAACAAAAAGACAACTAAACTGTTACGAACAGGGCTGTGCAAAAGCATGCCTTGAGCACACAGAGCAAATACATGTAAATGAGACTTGGATTAAGAGTGGCTTCCCAGGACAGCAGAGCTTGAGTTACATGTTGAAGAAGCGGGTGTAGGAATTAGCTTGGGCGGAGTCGATGGGTCTTCGGAGAAGCAGCGTTCTAGACAGTGGAAACTGTCGACTGTTGGTTTGTAGTCCAGGCGGATAGACCAAAGTTCTAGTCTAGAGTTAAACCAAATAGGAGGTGAACATTCAATTAAATGAGAGATGGTGATGACTTTCAACTAGCCTAGGGACGCGGGAATGAAGAAAAGGGGCCGTAAACGATGTTGAAAAGAAAGAAGATCTACAGAAGTTGGTGTGAATAGTTCAAAGTGGCAGTGTGGGAAAGGAGTCAGTGCTACTTTTCAGAATTCCGCTTTTGGTGGCTGAGATATACAGGAATTTTATTTTTAGCCATCTATCCAGCCTAAGAGATAAGTAAATAAACCCTCAAGTACCCATCATATATAGTTTCAGCAGTTATCAACTAAGGCCGGTCTTGTTTTATTGATTTTGCCTCTGCCCGGATTATTTGAAGCAGATCCCAGACATCATAGAATTTCATCCATGAATGTATCCACTTGCCTATCCAAAAGACACTAGTCTTTAAAAAAAAAAAAAAAAAAAAAAACCCACAATACATTACCACACGTTAAAAACATTAAAAAGAATTCCTTAATGTCATCAAATTTCAAATTTCCATAGTAGTCCTCCCCACTTTTTACAATTGGTTTAAATTCACGTTCAGATAAAGTCCATGTGTTGTAAATGGTTACGTTCTTTTAATTTTTTTTTTTCTTCTGAGACGGAGTCTCTGTCGACCAGGTTGGAGTGCAGTGGTGCAATCTTGGCTCACTGCAACCTACGCCTTCTGGGTTCAAGCGTTTCTCCTGCTTCAGCCTCCCAAGTAGCTGGGACTATAGGCATGTGTCACCACACCCAGCTAATTTTTGAATTTTTAGTAGAGACGGGACATGGCCAGGCTGGTCTCGAACCCCGGACCTCAGGCGATCTGCCACCTCAGCCTCCCAAAGTGCGGGGATTACAGGCGTGAGTCATCCTGCCCAGCCTAAATATTTTTTTTATTATGTAGGTTTCCCCTTTTTCTTGCAGTTTTTTTTGGAAAAACCAGGTCTCTCTTTTTCTGTAGATTTTCCCAGTTTGGAAGTTGCTGATTTATCTCCATTCAATCATTTAACATGTTCTTCTGTTCCCTCTATGTCGATAAATTGGTGGTTAAATTTGACAGAATTCAGACTTATTTTGGGGGAACACAAATTCGTAATAGATGGTGATGGAAGCAGTACACATAATGTCTGCCTTCTCTGAGATGTGAGCAGCTCTTGATGGTTGTGAGCTAGACCCTAGATACATTGTCTCCAGGGCTTGCACGGCAGCCATGTTTTTCTCGTTAACATTAGCACCTTCAGAGTGCACAGTACTTATTCAGTGGTGATAAATTCTGGTCATTCCTTCTTCAAAGATAACTGGAATATCTTTATAAAGAGAAACTTCTTATCAAACATTTGATTATCCTGAGATACAGTTCAAATAAGTAAGGCAAGATAAAAGCATAATTATTTCTCCCCTTATTTCAAAATAAAAGTTGTCAAAATACTGAGTTTGTTCCTAGCGAAAAAGTTTCTTTTTCTTTTTTTCTTTCCTTCTTTCCTCCCTTTCGTCTCTTTCCTCTTTTTTCCTTTCTTTTCTTTATCTCTTTCTTTTTTCTTTTTCTTTCTTTTCATTTCCTTCCTTCCCTTTTCTTTCTCTCCTCCCTCCCTCCCTCACTCGCTGCCTCCCTCCCTCCCTTCTTCCCTCCTTTCCTCCCTCCTTCCCTCCTTCCTTCCTTCTTTCTTTTCTTTCTTTTTTCTCTCTTTCTTTCTTGACATGGTCTCCATGTGTTGCCAAGGCTGGCCTCGAACTCCTGGGCTTGAAGATCCTCTTGCCTCAGCCTCTAAAAGTGCTGGGATTACAGGTGTGAGTCACTGCACCCAGCTGAGAAAAATAGTATTTTTATTAGTGGACATTTATAATAGAGGCGCGCGTGTGTGTGTAAAGGCGGCAGAGTCATCTGAGAATGCTCAGGAAACAGGCATGGTGGGGTAATGTGCTCGAGAGAGACACACGTTTGGAGTGACCTAGGAGAACAGTAGAGGGGTTGTGGAGCTTGGTTGACGATGGAGATAGCTTCGTCATGTGTGAGTCTGTTGTTTTTCTTTTTTTTTTTTCTAGTGCTCAGATAACTGCCTAGGAGAAAAATGCAGTAATTGTTCATCAGGGTTCTGATTTTGCATGGAGGCGTAAAAGATTTATGGAGTAGAGGAGAGTCTGGGGTAATGGGGAGAATGACTGAAGTGACAGATCACGGTGGCAGGGGGTGGTCTAGGGGGGATTTGGAGGGGAATTTTCTGCACAGTGGTTGGTATAAAGAAGGTCCTCAGTAAATATATGGTAGAATTAATAGATGATGGGAACTTACAGATTGGAAGAAAGTATAGTATTACCTGAACTAGCCATTCCAGTGTGGTCAGAATAGGTATTTTATATGTGAATGACAGGTGACATAGTAAGATAAAAGACAGGAGGTGAGAATTTGAGAGCAGAGCACATGAAGTACTCGCAGGGAGTTGGGGCGCGGTGGCTCACACCTGTAATCCCAGCACTTTGGGAGGCCAAGGCGGTCAGATCACTTGAGGCCAAGAGTTCAAGACCTGCCTGGCCAACATGGCCAAACCCCATGTCTACCAAAAAGAAAAAATGATCTCCCAGGGACAGCATCTCTGGACCCGCTTATACAGCGTAAGTTATGTCAGAGGGGTGCCACAGTTGGGTGGACGTGACGTGGAAGATGAAAAGGAACTGTACAGCGCCTGATGAGTTCTGAGTAAGGATTTCCCAGTCATTCAGGCTGATGGTGGGAGGGAGAGAAGGAGGTTACAGCTTCTCATAAAGAAACAGGTTAGGTTGATGAATAACAGGGAGCAGTGGAGAACTAGAGCTTGATGGGATGAGTCTCAAGATGGTTTCGTTCGCGGTCAGAGTGGCAGTAGGAAGTCCTGTATGGCCAGTGGAAGAATAAGCCACGATTAATGCAGGCTCTAGGGAAGGACTTTCTCCTTAGGAGAAAAATCATTTAGTTAGGACAGAGAGATGGAGAATATTGCCAGATTGCTATGCATAGAGGTTAAACCAGTTTATATTCCCGCCAACAGCGTACGAGGGTATTCATTTCCTATAAGGGATATTCTTTATGTACCATAGGACTGACGAGAGTTTTCCTTTTTATTAGATTTACAATTGGTACATTGGAACTTGATTCATATCATTCTGTATCCAGTACATCTGGCTTCTGAAATGCTGCTGTTACCATTTTATCTGCATTACTTTGTTCCTAGGTCAGGCCTCTTGCAGTTGTCAGACTTCAGTACGGTTCTGTATGAAAAGTGCACATCACCAATGCCCGCGTCTGTGTGGTGAAGTGGTGTGCACGGGCTCCTGATAAACACTGCAAATGTGTGTCTGTAGAGGCGGCCCTACCTTTCTGCACCCTCCCTCTCTTCACACATGTCCTTTGGCCATCCTTCCATCTGGCACACTTAGTCTACCTCCTAATTCTTCAAGATGCTCTATCAGCCAATTTTCCCCCCATCAGCCCTTGTAGTTCATCACACGCAATTATCTGTAACCCTCTCCCACCTCCCCCCGCACCACACACCCCAGCGCTTCTGCCTCTCAGGGTGTGATTGATTTTCCTTCTCCTTCTGCCAGCTTTCTCTCTGGGCTAGGGCATCCTGTCAGATTGCAGTGTTCCATCCTAAGCCTGACTTGTACTGAGGTGTTTCTCAGCATCCAGCCAAGGCTGCTCTGAAAACACTCACTGGGGAGAAGAACAAGGCTGTGTGTCCCTGTGGGTCGTGGCTGCAGTGTCTCTTGCTGTTTTTGAAAACTGCTCACTCCGTGGCTCTCAGAGGACCCTGGAAACGACTGCATTGGCTATGTAAGTCATAATAGTCATGGTCAGTCATTGCCTATTATTTATACATGTTTAATTATTTACCATAATTATGCTAATGCATATCATGAAGCCAGATTAACTCTGTTAGTTTTATTTGGTCACAGCAGCACCTCGTTGGCGAGCGTGTTGTCTCTTTCCTTGTGCATGCTGCATGATCAAGTACTTACAACTTAAAGTGAATCCTGGTGAACTTGACAGTTGAGTATCGATCATAACCCTGATCATCCACACACATTTTGCTAGCTTCTGAATGTTGTATCTATTTTTGCTAAAGCTGAGGTCAAAAAGCAAACTCTGAAATTTGAGCGCTCATTTAATCAGTCACTTAATATACCTTATTTCATTTAGCTCTTATTTTTTCATGATCTTTTGGGGGAGGGGCATGGCTTATTGAGACACATTCACAAGCCGTACAGTTAACTCATTTAAAGCATACAGTTCAGTGGTTTTAGTATATTTAGAGTGCGCAGCCATCACCACAGTCCATTTCAGAATATTTTCATCACCCCAAGCCCCCAAACCCTTTAGCAGGTACACTCACTTTTTTCTCCATCCTCTGGAAACCACTAACCTTTGTGCCTGGATGGATTTGCCACTCTGGACATTTCCTGTAAGTGGGATTCTGCAGTTACACTGTGGCCCTTTGCGCCGGGTGTTTTCACTTGGCAGAGTGTTTTTGTGGTTTATTTATGTTGTAGCAGGTGTTAGCACTTCGTTCCTTTATTGCCAGATACTATTCCATTGCATGGCTAATGCCACATTTGGTTCATCTGTTCATCAGTCGTTGGGTATTTGGGTTATTTCTCCCTTTTGGCTATTATGCATAATACTGCTGTGAATATTCCTTTAAAAGTTTTTTGTGTGCTCCTAGGTTTTTGTTTCTCTTGGGTATATATCTAGTTGAATTTCTGGGTCATATCATTACTGTGTTTAACCTCTTTAGGAATTGCCAGACTTTTCCAAAGTCACTGTGTTACTTTACATTCTCACTGGCAGTGCTTGAGGATTCCAGTGTTTCCACATCTTCGCCAACATTCGTTTTTTATTTTTATTTTCTTAAGAGATAAGGTTTTGTTCTGTTTGCACGGGCTGGAATGCCGTGACATCATCAAAGCTCGCTGCAGCCTCAAACTCCTGAGCTCAAGCAGCCCTCCCACTTTAGCCTCCTGAGTAATTACCTGGGACTGCAGGTGCCACCACGCCCAGCTAAATTTTATTTTTCATAGAGGCAGTGTCTCGTTATCATCCTCCCGCCTCACCCTTCAATTACAGGTGTGAGTCACCGCACCTGGCCCTGTCTGTCTTTCTGAGTGTGGGTTTAACAGAGACTTTTCCATGTCAGTATTGATGACAACCAGATGCTTTATTGTTACCCATAAATACAACACATCCTGTTTGATATTTTTCCGATAAATTTCTATGCATGCACTCTACCACTGAGCTACATCCCCACCTCGTGTGGTAGGTTTTGGGTTGCCTCAGTACTGCACTGATTTTTGGGTGGAATGCTTCTATCATTGGCAAACTGGAGAGTTAATTCTTTGAACTGATACAGACAATATCACTTTCTGGTTAAAGTCAGTATGTGTGTGAAGGCCTCATATTGCTGTTTATAAAAAATCTTTAGGCCAGGTGTGGTGGCTCAAGCCTGTAATCCCACCACTTTGGGAGGCTGAGGTGGGTGGATCACAAGGTCAAGAGATCAAGACCATCCTGGCCAACATGGTGAAATCCCATCTCTACTAAAAATACCAAAAAAAAAAGAAAAATTACCTGGGCGTGGTGGTGTGCGCCTGTAGTCCCATCCACCCAGGAGGCTGAGGCAGGAGAATTGCTTGAACCCGGGAGGTGGAGATTGCAGTGAGCTGAGATTGCACCACTGCACTCCAGCCTGGCGCCTGGCGACAGAGCAAGACTCTGTGTCCCAAAAAAAAAAAAAAAAAAGTTTAAAAACACTTTTCATATGTAGTCTGTCTCAATAATAGTGGATAGATTTTAAAGGAGTGCTGTCAGTATCATACCCAGCTTGGGGGACGTTTATGTGTAGAACTGATAAAGGCATTTTAAAGGTTGTCAGTAACACAGGTCATCTCAAACCATTATGTTGATTTGCTCAAAGAAGTTAACATTAAGTATTAGAGCTACATGATCTCCTGCCATCACATTGTTTCTGTCTTTGTTGTTGTTGTTTAAACAGACTCTGGCTCTGTCACCCAGGCTGGAGTGCAGTGCCTCGATCACTGCCTACTGCAGCCTTCATCTTGGGCTCAGGCAGCTGTCCCACCTCAGCCTCCCCAGTAGCTGGGACTACAGGTGCGCCCTGCCGTGCTCATTTTTGCATTTTTTGTAGATAGAGGGTTTTTCTGTGTTCCCCAGGTTGGTCTTGAACTCTAGACCTCAAGTGATCCATCCACCTCGCCCTCCCAAAGTCCTGGAATTACCAGCCTGAGCCACTGTGCCCGGCCTCCTGTCATCAGTGTTACTGTGAATATCCAAATACAGTTTAATACGTTATCAAGGAGGTGCTGTTGCTGGAAATCAGTTCTTTTGGGGGGAGATGATGAAAGAAGCTTAACTATTATGATGGTTTGTGCAGTACACAGCCTGTTTCTGTAATATTAAAATGTCATGATTTGGGGACAAGGGGAGCGAATCTAAAAAGGTTCCTTAAAAGGAACCTTTTAGTAATGAAAAATAGGTTGAGAAATAGTTCCCTAGTGCATAAAACAGATACTAGAGTACAACTAAGGTCACTAGAGATCATTTCTTGGGACCTTTCCCCCCGATGTTTAAAGTAAGGCACGGAGTGAAATAACTTTGTTTAAATAAGTAGTACCTACTATGTGTCAAGCCGCTTTTCTATCCATGAGGGGAAAAAAATAAGAGGCCTTTTGCTTCTCTTGGGAGAATGAAGTTAAACATGGTGTGACAGTTGTTCTGTGAAGGTGAGTGGGAACACGGAGGAGAGGCCACCCACGTAAGTCAGCTTGAGCAGAGGCGGGGACGGGTCCAGGAGAGCTTACATGAGTGCAGACCCACCCGTTTAGGCAGCTGTAGTGGAATTTAGTTGTTTTTCCAACTTGATTGTGTCTGAAAACCGCTGGGTTGCTTGCCTGAAATGCAGTTTCTGAGGCTGGGTTCTGGGGACTCTGATGCAGGCGGCCCAAGAATCTTGCTTTAGGATTCGCTGCTTTGCAGGGTGGCAGTAGGCCTTCTTCAGGGCAAACACTAACTTTTCTTTCTGGACATTAACCCATGAGATTGTTGCTTTAATCACTTTCCCAGCAGTCTAGAAATAAGTTCCCCCCATCCGTGGATTAGAGCCCCCTCCCCACCCCGTAGCTAAGCTGTCTCTCCTGTCTTAACGTTCTGTTTGTATTTTCTTGAGCACTCTCTTTTGTAGTCATTTTGGGTGTGGGATGCCTTTACCTACTGCTGTTCAGAATAAAGGCAGTGAGTGTCGTCTTTTTACCTAGTCAGAGAGTATTTTGTTAAATCCTGGGTGTTACAGTGAAAGAATAGTGTCAAGTCGGGGGACTTGAGGAGAGCAGCCAGCATCATCTGGGACTGATGGAAAGAAAGGACGGAACACATCAAGTACACGCTCACCTGCTACTCATTCATGTTGTAGAGCTGTTGTCAAAAAAACGCAGACGCCTGCAGGGCCAGACAGGTACCTTAATGAAGGGGATGGGGCCTGCTGTCCAGTCGATAACGCTGGAGGACCCATGTCCAGTACAAGAGGCAGCCCCCTGTTAGTGCCCGCTGAGTCACGAAGAACTGTGAATCAGTCGGACCTGATTTTTTTTAATGTTGCACAACCAGTGACAAACAAGACAGACAAGACCAAAGCAAGCATTGCCGCCTGCTGCCAGTTTGCAGTTTCATACGCATTCCATGAAACTGACTAGTCCATGAACAGGAATTTGCTTATATTTGTAAGACTCAGACCTTGGCAGAAAGATTGGAAAGGAAGGTAGCATTTGGAGACCAGGTTGTATAATTGGAAGATCACACTTTTGTGAATTGCTGATTAGAATTACTTGGACTCAAAGTGAGATCCGTGGTGCAAAGCGCCTCTTCTGTTTAGGAAACCCTGAGGGCCTCTTGAATTGTGTAACCTGACAAGAAGGATGTCTGGGGAATTAGGAAGTCCTGTTTTTGTTTGCTCCAGTGAAAATTCTGGACAGGCCACAAACATTTTTCCTGCAGTAGACTCACTAGAGCTCTTTTAATTCTCAAAAAAACAAACAAAAACAAAAAATCAAACCAATAGGAGCAGGACCTTCCGGCTCAATCCAGTGAATCAGTGATTTTTCTCATAGTTGTCCTGTCCCTTAGATTATGTACAGTTTCTCTCTGGCCAAATTAAACTAATACATCAGATGTTCTAAAACAAACTGTAATAAATTAGATTTGGGGTCATAGCTATGATTTATCAGTCATCCTCCAAGGGTACTTGGCAAAGCAAAGTTAAATTCTGAGCTTCAGTTTCTTGATAGACCATTTGCTGTTAGCTTAAACTATGCCAGCTTCAGCCCAGTCTTAATTCAGCATTTAAATAAAGTTCTAGGCACAATAATACAACACTGTGCTTCTATGAATAGCAACAACATTAGCTGTCTGTAGTTCGCAAAACAAGAAACTGGGTGATGGAATAAAGACTTGTGTTGCTTGTCTCACCTTTGACTTGTAAACTTCCTTAATGGTCTTTCATCAGACGCTTAAGCTGCCCAAGGATCCCTTATGAATCAACCAGCTCCTCTTGGGGAGACTGCTTTTGTCCTACTTCCAATTCTGACAGCCGTTTTTCTCAAGTTGAGCTGCCTCTGTGCCTACTTCTGAAATGCCCCAGTAGTGCTGACTGAGTTTGTCACCAGTGAGTTTTCCCCAGACAGGGAAGTCCTGCGCGACCAGTGTCAGTCCTCGGTTAGGAAGAGGTTGTATAAATAGTGGGTACTCACACCCTGGAGGACGGGGCGAAGGAGAAGCTAAGTGTTGGGCCCCAAATGTGAACGCCTCCTATTTTTGTCTCAGGGTAATTAATGTTTCCTTAAGTTAGCTAAGCCTTGGGTTCTTGCCCCTCTGGCTTTCAGGCTGAGTCAGCAATCTTCAGGCAGGAGCTGGGGGTGGGGAAAAGGATTTTGTATTTTATGTCATCCCCAGGTGAATGAATGAGGTCATATGAGAAGCTTGGACTTGAGGCTAGAGAATGGGTTGTGGACGGTGAAAACCTTCCTCCTAAAATCCTAGTGACTTGGGGAGAACCGGCCTCTGCCAAGTCTCTGCAGCTTTCGGAGATGCTGTTGGCTTGTCTGGTGTTTGATTCTGGTTCTCGGCTTGAGTGTTCGTGCGTCTGCTGTTCTGCCTTCCCTGTCTTCCCCTTCCCCCTGGCCTCCTAAATTAGATACATTCCCCCTCTGCTCCCAGACGTCTCCATCTCCTCATCCCCTGACAGAGCAATCATTTATCAAGTTGTTTCACGCGTTGTCGGGAGGGGGGCCCTGGGGACTCAGTTTGTTTCGTCCCTTTGTTGAAGCTCCGCGGGATCAGCCAGCTTAGTCTCCAGCCAACTGCTGGGAGTTGCTGGACTCCAGGAGCAAATGTTAAAGGGCCGCCTTTCATCTACTTGCTGTGACTCCAACCTTTCCATTTAAATTCCAGCTTACTGGAACTCACACACATACACGTCCTCCATGTGTTTTTGATCATGTGATATTTCTTTTTCATCGTGTACCTCCCCACCCATACATCGTTGAGGACCTGAAATCCATTTTTAATGGTATATTATTGTAGACATAGTTTGTAAGGAGTTCCTGCTTTCTTATGACTTCTTTTTGGATATGCTTTGACTGATCTAGGTGTCACACTGTTCACTGGCCACAGAAATTTCTAAATGGTATAGGTTTTTAAAGTTTGTCAGACTTTAAAATGCAAGGTGGATATCACTGCTTTTCACTAGGAGTGATGCCGGTTTTCCATAAGTGTCTACGAAGATGAAAGGAAAAATTTCCTTGACTTCAAGGATGTGTGGTGTGAATGCTAACCAGTGTTGACCATGAATTTGAAGGATGGATGTTACTTACTGTAATTTAATAATTTAAAAGGACAGTGTTTCTTTTGTGGAGTAATAGAAATGAGACTTAAATGTTAATAAAATTTTTTTTCTGTGATTTAGGAATATTTCCTCCCAATATTTTATTATGAAAACTTTCAAACGAACAGAAAAGTTGAAAGGATTGTGCACTATATTTTGGGTTTTAAAAATGCGTTTCGTTAACAAGCCAAATAAAACATGCAGTACTGTCACAGTGCATTGTAAACCTGTGCTTGGAGGCAAAGTAACAACGGAAATGTCCCAGATGTCATGCGCTACCAACAGAA
>NW_016107922.1:751348-753514 GCF_001604975.1 Cebus imitator | reverse complement strand
TGTTGACCAGGATGGTCTCAATCTCTTGACCTTGTGATCCACCCGCCTCGGCCTCCCAAAGTGCTGGGATTACAGGCGTGAGCCACCGCGCCCGGCCCCAACAGAACATTTCTAAAATGAGTCCCCTTTCCACCCGAGGAGGGCTTATCTTGTGTTTACTGAGCCCTGAACCTAAAGTTGTATGGAGAAGTTTGGTGGGGCAAATGTTCTCCCTTCTCATCACGTGTCTTAGCTTGAAAATATTTAATCACTTTGATAAGGCTCGTCTACTAAAAAGTAGTTTATAATGAGAGTAAATTGTTCTAAGTACCGTGTATATGGAGTTTCTTAAAACAACTTAACATCAAAACGAGCCCAAAATGTTTTCCCATAAGGCAAGCTTGCCCAGCCCACCACCCGCAGGCCGCATGCAGCCCAGGACGGCTTTGAATGAGGCCCAACACAAATTTGTAAAGTCTCTTAAAACATTACAAGATTTTTTTTTTTTTTTGCAAGCTCATCAGCTATCATTAGTGTTAGTATATTTTACGTGTGGCCCAAGACAATTCTTCTTCTTCCAACGTGGCCCAGGAGAGCCAAAAGATTGAACAACCCTGTTATAAGGTAAGTCCTTATTATTGGGACGATTTTCAGCTGAAAAACGAGTGCATTATTTCATACTAATTTTTCACAGTGAAATTGTACATGGCTAAGAAAAAATTTTTTCTTTTCTTTTCTTTTTTTTCTTAATACTGTTTGGCTGGACATGGTGGTTCATGCATGTAATCCCGGCACTTTGGGGGAGGCCAAGGTGGGAGGCTGAGTTGAGGCCAGGATTTGGAGACCAGCCTGGGTAACAAAGTGAGACCTCATCTCTACACGGTTTTTTAAGTGTGTATATATCTATATTTAATATAGATATATATTATAAGCAAGAAGGGCTTGCATTAATTCTGAAAGTTAATGTGTACTACTTGCTAGATATTTTTCTAGCAATGAATAAAACACTTAAAAATCTCTTTGGAGTGTTACAGCTCTTTTAGAATTTGTCTGGCAGGCTTTCCGGTTTTTACTGGAAAGCCCTATATTAAAAACAAAAATTCCTTTTGGAACATGAGTTCCATGGGCGAAGAAATAATTTTTTTTTTTTTGATGTTCTGTATAGCAAATATTGTGAAGTTTTTTCTGTAAAGGGTCAGATATTTAATATGTTAGACTTTGAGTGCCAGATAATTTCTGTTGCAGCTACTGAACTTACAACAAAAACGGACAGGCAAGGCTGTGTTTCAGTAAAGATTTATTTATACTAATAGGTGGTACACTGTAGCTTACTAACCTCCCATTCTAAGGTGTAAAAATAACATGGACAAGCAACAGATTTAAGAAAAAAGTGTTTGCAAAGCAGGTGACAGAAAGTTAGTGCCATCAAATGCAAGCAGCCCGGTGAAACAGTGGGCGAAGGATATGAATAGGCAGCAGGTCGCAAAAGAATACATCTTAATGACCAGAAAAAGACCCGCAAGGTCTGACCGGCAAAAATTATTAGGTGATATCTATGGTTGGAAAGGAAAAGGAATACTCTTACATGTTACTAAAAAAAATCAGACTGACGCAGTCTTTTGAAAAACAATCTGGTAATACCTATTGAAATCTAAAATACATAAATATATGTACTCTGATTGCTCCAGCAATGCCAGTCCTGGAATTGTAATCGATGAGGGCAAAACAACTACTGTACAATGGCACATGGACAAAGAAGGCAGTTGCAGCGTGGTTCTCTGTGGCCTGAAGTGGAAAACAGTGAAAGCCCATCAGCGCAGAGTGGCTGAACGGGATGTTACCTGCACACCATGGAATATTAGCTCACCTTCTAATAGAACGAAATGGAGCCACACTATCCCACTCGACTTGGAGGAATCTGCACGAGAGAGAAAATGCGTAGGCTGGCATGGGGAATATCAGTCTGTTAGGCCTGTGCCCGTATGTTGATGCATGTGTCTGCATGTATGTATATATGAATAGGATTACATTGAGAAAAACAAGAATTATACTTGTTTGTATATAAGGGGAGTTAGTAGGGAGTTAAAAAAAGGAAAAAAATTGTATATAAACAGCCCCAGAATGAACAGTATAATTGCTTTTTGAATGTATATAAAACTGTGTGTGGGAGGGATCTGTATTTATTCA
>NW_016107922.1:740315-751258 GCF_001604975.1 Cebus imitator | reverse complement strand
TAAAAAAAGGAAAAAAATTGTATATAAACAGCCCCAGAATGAACAGTATAATTGCTTTTTGAATGTATATAAAACTGTGTGTGGGAGGGATCTGTCTTTTTTGAAAGGAAAAACTAAAATAGTCATCAGTCATTCAGGTTCCATCAGCTCAAAGATTTGTCAGAGGGCTTCCTGGCTCCCATGATCTTGTAAAATAGGCTCACGTTTATTACACCCCCAATTACTTGGCCTCTTTTTTGCCTTGTTGACTGGAAAATGGAACTCTTTCTCTGTCTGTTACGGCACAAAAACTTTATGGAAAAGACTGAAGGCACCTCAGAAATGACTCTCTGTAGGTTTCACTACTAACTAAGGAACTAAAATTTGAGTTGAATTCTGGTCTGTCCTTATACTTGCTACAATATCCCGCTCTGTCTAATCCCTGTCTCTTGAAGTGGAGCTAGGACTTCTCTATTGATTATTGATCTGATATCTGACTTGAAGAAATGAGGGGGAAGATTATATAGCAAAGAGATGTCAGAAAACAAAAACTTGATTTCAAGTCTCTTAACAGATTGATTAGAAACAAATTGGACTGCTACCCTCTCGTCCCTACCCCTTCGCTACCCTCTCCACGTGATAATGAGAGTCATTACAGACATACTCTATGTTTTCTGGGACTTTTTTTTAAGTAACTGAATGTTCAAGAAAGTAATGCCTTATATCTGTTGATTATGTTTCTAATTATGTTTCTAAGACCTGACTGTCAGACCTTACCTAATACTTTTTTTTTTTTTTGAGATGGTATCTCTCTCTCTTACCCAGGCTGGAGTGCAGTGGAGCGATCTCAGCTTACCACATGTGCTCTGTCTCCCGGGTTCAAGTGATTCTCCTGCCTCAGCCTCCCGAGTACCTGGGATTACAGGCGTCCGCCACCACACCCGGCTAATTTTTGTATTTTTAGTTGAGGGGGTTTCGCCATGTTGGCCAGGCTGGTCTCAAACTCCTGACCTCAGGTGATCTGCCCACCTGAGCCTCTCAACGTGCTGGTATTATAGCCGTGAGCCACTGTGCCTGGTCGGTTAACACATTAAAATGATGTGTGTTGAGGGAGCAAGTACTGGTGGTTCTTGGGAATCTGGGATGGTCCTAGGTAGATCTTTCCTGCAGATACAGGAGGAGTTTGATGGAAGACGCATCTGTGGCAGTGTACTTGGCTAATCATCTTAACACAGAGCCCTCAAATTTAATTTTAGTTTAGCAAATAATATTTGTGTTGTAGTGTGGCAGTTTTAAACCACTCACCATGATTTGTATAGAATAATGCATCATTCATTCTGTGATGAAAGCTTTCTTTTAAAAAGTAGCCGGGGATGATTGACTAGGGGTTAATTGGTTTCCCTGTGTCTTACTCTGTGGACCCCCCCACCCCCTGGGTTTTGAATGAGTGTATGTCTTCTATTTTGAGTATATTGCCAGAAGATAATGAGTTACGTAGAAGTCTCAGCCCTGGGTCTATGAGTAGGTTGTTTTCTAGTCTTAATAGATTATTTCTGGTTTGAAGATGTTTACATGGAAACAAAGTTAAGAAAGATGATAAATAATTGGCTAAAGTTCTTTATGAAACAGAACTTTACAGAAATGTGACTAAGATGTACATATAAGTCACCTTGTGGTAAGAATTCCATGGAACATGTTCAAGTATAAAACACAGTTTCATAAGGAAGGCATATCACACCATACTCTGTTGTATGATTTCTCTCTCACAGGGAAAGGATCTGGACGTTGTCAACTTACTTCTCTGCAGCAAGGGACGGCAGACCTGTTGACTTCATTTTCATTGACTAATACTTAGAATCAAACTCAAGTCTCTTTGAAATTATACAAAGTTTGGAAGCTATTTACATTATTAACAGCTTTACCTGTTTTGAATTCAGAAGAAGATGCAAAGAGGGAAAGACAGAAACCCCGAAACAGGAGCACGTTTTACTAGAAGAGTTCCGTGTGAAATTCAGAATTCGGTCCCCTTAACGCTATTCACTTTGGAGCTCATAGGATCCGTGGTGAGGGAAACTTGTTACAATACAGATCAGGTCTGACGTGGTGGCTCACGCCTACCATCCCGGAACTTTGGGACGTCAAGGTGGGGGAGGGTAACTTGAGACCAGGAGTTCTGGAGCAGCCTGAGCAACATAGCAAGACCCCCATTTCTACAAAAACACTTGTTTTTTAAATTAGTTGGGCGTAGTTGGTGCATATCTTGTAGTCCTAGCTACTAGGGAGGCTGAGGCAGGAGGATCACTGGAGCCCAGGAGTTCAAGGCTGCAGTGAGCTTTGATCATACCACTGCACTCAAGCCTGGATGACAGAGTGAAACTCTGTCTCTTTAAAAAAAAAAAAAAAAAGTGCTGGGCATGGTGCCTCACACCTGTAATCCCAGCACTTTGAGAGGATGAGACTGGCAGATCACTTGAGGTCAGGAGTTCGAGACCAGCCCTGGCAACATAGTGAAACCCCATCTCTACTAAAAATACAAAAATTAGCTGGGCATGTGGCAGAGGCCTGTAATTCCAGCCACTCGGGATGGTGAGGCACGAGAATTGCTTGAACCTGGGTGGCGAAGGTTGCAGTGAGCCGAGATTATGCCACGGCACTCCAGCCTGGGTGACAGAGGCAGACTCCATCACAGAAACAAACAAAAACTGCAGCTCACTGGGCCTCATCTGAGATACTTTGATCCAGTAGGAAGCATGACAATTTTCATTTTTAGACAGCACCCCACGTGAGATGATTCCAGTCTGCAGACCGCGTATTGACAAGTAATTTCTCTTAAGCATTGCCAAAATGAATGTCTTTATATTTTATTATGGGTTTTTTAAAAAGGAGGTTGATAAATTATGTAGTCTTGGACTGTAACACAGATTTATAAACTAGAGAGGCAGTGGCTTGACACCGTCACGAAACTAGTCACTGTGGCGCTGGTGCAGAAACACAGCTTTCTTTATAATTCTTAAGTGCTTTTTCTGGCTTGTTAATAAAATCTAACCTGGTACTCATTTCGTAATTGTTTTCCATGAAAGTAACATCTTTGTTTTAGAAAGGTAGAAAATATCACTAGTGTTTAAGCTGATGCATTGTCACTTTAATAGGCAAAAATGAAACTTTTTTTTTTCCTTAAGACTCATGATTAGTAGCAATTTTTTTTTTTTAAATCTCATTTCTTTTGTGATTGTCCTTCACGTTTTTTACTGGGTATTAGATTTTTTTTTTTCTGTATTCATTTTAAAGAACTCCTTATGAACTAGACAACCATGTATCCTATGCTGCAATATTTTACTTACTGGTATTTTCCCTTACATTTTATTGGTGGGTCGTAGCAGGCCTTTTAAAGGATTCGTCTTTTTTTTTTTTTTTCCAGAGCCTTGCTCTGTCACCCAGGCTGGAGTGCAATGGCTCTATCTTGGCTCACTGCAACCTCTGCCTCCCCGGTTCAAGCAATTCTCCTGCCTCAGCCTCCCAAGTAGCTGGGATTATAGGCACTCGCCACCACACCTGGCTAATTTTTGTATTTTTAGTAGAGAGAGGGTTTCACTGTGTTGGTCAGCTGGTCTCGAACTCTTAACTTTGTGATCCGCCTGCCTTGGCCTCCCAAAGTGTTGGGATTACAGGTGTGAGCCACGGTGCCTTGCAGGATTCTTCTTATGATGGAATGTTTGAAAAGACCTTCCTTATTTTAGTAATTTCTTTACTCCATTAGGATTTTGTCCTTGTGTGTAGTATAAGGTAGGAAGCTAACATTTTTCAGACAACCAGTTATGCCAGGTCATTTCAGCGTTTTTTATTGATTTGAAATGCACTGTGTGTGTATCAGTACATACACGTCTGTTCCATTGATCTGCTTTTATGCTTAGGCCAGCACTGCCCCAGCTTAATTATAGTAACTTCATATAACAGATTTTCATATCATGTGGTATTCACCTGATATGGTTCACATAAGGTACTCATATTTTGATTTAAACATTCCGTCATAAGTGAATGTTTATGGAAGTCATAAACAAGGGTTTTTTTTTGTTTTTGTTTTGAGATGGAGTATTGCTCTGTCACCCAGGCTGGAGTGCAGTGGTGCCATCTCAGCTCACTGCAACCTTTGCCTCCTAAGTTCAAGCAGTTCCCTGCCTCAGCCTCCCAAGTAGCTGGGATTACAGGTGCCCACCACCACGCCCGGCTAATTTTTGTATTTTTAGTAGAGACGGGTTTTCACCATCTTGGCCAGGCTGGTCTTGAACTCCTGACCTCGTGATCCACCCACCTCAGCCTCCCAATGTGCTGAGATTACAGGTGTGAGCCACCGCATCTGGACATAAACAAGGTTTTTAAAATTACTAGATGACAATAGTAATTCACAGGCTTCCATAGAGTCATTCACATTTTGTGCTTCATGAATGAGTCATACGTGTTAATGGCATTTTGCTCGTGTTTTATTTTTCAAACTTTATCTTGGAAAAAGAAACCCTTTCTTGTTTTGGAAAAGTGGGACCTTTTTCTGTTCTTTCATCAGGCTCCGTTTACTTCCTGTCCAGTCTGCCAGTGGTATGTCCTGGTGTGTTCCTTTGTACTGTTTGCTTCTGAGCGTCTCTTCCTGCCCTCTAGCTTGTTTTAAAAAAAAAAAAAACAAAAAGCAAAACCTCTCACTAGCCATTCTACAAATCCTGAAATTCGTAATGCCCAGGAGAGCAAGGCAGGTAGCAGGTTGGGCATCCGGTTAGAGCTGATCTGCTTTTAGGCAACTTTCCCATGTTTAATTTTAACAGTCAGTTCTGTTGCTCTGGGCGATTTATTTCCCTGTTAAAATCCTGTTTGGCTGTAACTTGTTAGTAATTGTCATCATATTTTACATAGTTTTATTATCTGTGAAATTAATCTGAGAAGACTCAGAAAAGAAAAAAGGGCAGAATCCCTTTAAGCAGCAGGAATTTAGAGACTCCCTGAGAGCCAAGGGCAGATGGTGGAAGGCACCAGGAGGGAGGAGACGAGATCACATTCAGTCCCTGGAGTTTACTCATCTCTAATTCTGACCCAGAAGAAGACAGGAGAAAAGCTTCCTGTTTAAAGAGACTTTTCGGCAGCTCCTTTGACTCCGGCTTAGCAGCTAAAGTTCTCAGAAGCGGCAGCAAGGATGGGCCTTTCTCGGCGCTGCACCCCGCACTGCCAACTCGCTGCTCTCTGCACCTTTGAGGTCTTTAGAGCACCTCTGGGTGACTCCCCACTCCTAACCTTCCTCGTTTAGCCTGCTTTATCTTTTGAGGTTGCCTACCAGACTCCAGGGGCCATGGAGGGGTGTCACGTCTAAGATTGGCCCGACAAGCTGAGTACAGGAAGAGAGGCATAGAAGTTGACAGACACAAAGATTCAGACTAGGAGAACACTGTGAAATGTGGGACAGAAGAGAACAAAAGTAACGTAGACATGCTGTCAAAAAGCAAAAGGTGATAACTAAAGGCACAGTTGTTTGCCTAGTTCACTTTCTTATTTGGTCCACCGAAACATGGACTAAACTCTATGGACTTCACCCTTTCTCCCCAGTATTTGCATGTGCAGGCACATGTACACACTTCGCTGGCAGGACTGGCAGTGCACCTGGCACTGGTTAGTCGGTCTGTGGTCTCCCATGGAGCTGAGGATGGTTCAGTCTTCTTGTCACTCTCACTTTCCGGCCTTGGTGGTTTTTTTTCCCAGTCTACTTCCATAGTTGATTGCAGACAGTGAAGCGTCTGCTGGCTAATACAGATCATGTTAATTCCTCAGCTGGCAGCTGAAGCACCAGGTGGCATATGAATAAGCAACTCTTTTAGGTTGTCAGGCTGGTAAGGAGTACTTAAAAATAGCCTTGGCAAGGTGAAGTGGCTCACACTTGTAATCCAGCACTTTGGGAGACTGCAGCGGGCGGATCAGTTGAGGTCAGGAGTTCAAGACCAGCCTGACCAACATGGCAAAACCCTGTCTCTAGTAAAAATACAAAAAGTTAGCTGGCATGGTGGTGCGCAACTGTAGTCCCAGCAACTTGGGAAACTGAAGCATGAGAATCGGTTGAACTTGGGAGGAGGTTGCTGTGAGATCATGCCATTGTACTCTAGCCTGGGCAACAAAGTGAGATTCAACCTCAAAAAAAAGACTTAAACTACCACCACCAAGCTTTCTCATGGGGGAAGTCATACAAAATGAGAAATAGCAATAGCATCCTGTTCACACTAAGGCGAACCCTGCCTAGAACTAACCCTGAAGGAACTACTCCCTGTTCACACCAAGCAGAACCATGCCTAGAACTAATCCTGAAGGAACAACTCCGTGTTCACACCAAGCAAAACCCTGCCTAGAACTAATCCTGAAGGAACTAGTCCCTGTTCACACCAGGCCGAACCCTGCCTAGAACTAACCCTGAAGGAACTACTCCCTGTTCACACCAAGCAGAAACCTGCCTAGAACTAATCCTGAAGGAAGTACTTCCTGTTCACACCAGGCCGAACCCTGCCTAGAACTAATCCTGAAGGAACTGCTCCCTGTTCACGCTAAGCAGAACCCTGCCTAGAACTAATCCTGAAGGAACTACTCAGAGCAAGCTAAGGCTTAACCAGAAGTAGATATTTTTCTTCTACACAGAATCAAAGGGTTAGTGAAAGCTTTCAGCAGGCACACCCTTCAGTGTATTAATTACATCAGAATAGTAGTACTTTTCTAGGAAGGTAATACAGACAATAATCAGAAAGCTACACTAAAAAGAATATTCCACACAAAAAACTGCCAAGTGTCCTCGCTATGGAAAAGATTGTATGCTGATTTCTCTTTGAGGAACTGATTTGATCGTTGACTTCTGAAACAGCTAAAATTTTGTTTTTCTCTTTATTTTGCTACTTTTATGTCCTTAAATGCTTTTGAATACCATAATACATATTAACAGTTTGGATTTTTGTTAGGCTATTCGTATGCCTAATAAGAAGTTATAAGTCTAATTGTCATATGTAAGGGAAGCATTATACTTCATAACGTAAGACATATACGTTTTCATTTCCTTGAAAAGAATCCGATGCAGCCAGGTGTGTGGTGGCTCATTGCCTGTAACCTCGGCACTTTGGAAGGCTGAGGTCAGAGGATTGCTTGAGGCCAGGAGACCAGTCTAGGTGACAGAGTGAGACCCTGCCTCTAAAAAATAGTAAATGAACTAGTGAATTGGGTGCCGTACAGTTTAATTGGTTGAAGAGCCTTGCTGTTTAAAGTACAGTCGTCTCTCGGTATCCATGGGGGGTTGATTTCAGGTCCTCAGTGAATACCAAAATTCCCTTGTATAAAATAGTAGTTTTTACGTATAACCTATGCACATCCTGCTGTATGCTTTATTATTATTGACGCAGAGTCGCGCTGTCACCCAGGCTGGAGTGGACTACAGCGGCGTAATCTCGGCTCACTGTAACCTCCACCTTCTAGGTTCAGGCAATTCTCCTGCCTCAGCCTCCTGAGTAGCTGGGACTACAGGCGGGTGCCACCATACTTGGCTAATTTTTGTATTTNTTTGGAGACAGGGTTTCGCTTTTGTTGCCCAGGCTGGAATGCAATGGCACGATCTCAACCCACTGCAACCTCCGCCTCCCAGATTCAAGAAATTCTCCTGCCTCAGCCTCCCGAGTAGCTGGAATTACAGGCACATGCCACCATACTGGGGCAATTTTTGTATTTTTTTTTTTTTTGAGACGGAGTTTCACTCTTGTTACCTGGGCTGGAGTGCAATGGCACAATCTCGGCTCACTGCAACCTCCACCTTCTAGGTTCAGGCAATTCTCCTGCCTCAGCCTCCTGAGTAGCTGGGATTACAGGCACGCGCCACCATACCCAGCTAATTTTTTGTATTTTTAGAAGAGACAGAGTTTTGCCATGTTGACCAGGCTGGTCTCGAACTCCTGACCTCAGCTGACCCACCTGCCTCAGCCTCCCAAAGTGCCTGGGCCACACACATGTCTACTGCTGTATATTGTAAACCGTCTCTAGATTGCACAGTGTAAATGCTGTATACATAGTTGTTACACTGTGTTGATTTTTTATCTGTATCATTTGTATTGTTTTATTCCTGAGCGTTTTCTGTTGTGGTTGGTTGAGTCCCGTGGATGTGGAGGGCGAACTGCACAGTCCTTGCATCAGTCGTGCCAGCATCACCTAGCAGCTTGTTAGAGATGCCTCACTCCAGACCTAGATGAAAATAGACATTTAAAAAAACTCCACAGGTGGTTTCTGTACACACTGTAAAGCACTGTTCTGGAGCAGTAGTAGTTTTATTTTATCTACACTTAAAAATCCGAAGTCGGGTGTTGTGGCACAGGCCTGTAGCTCCAGCTTTTCAGGAGGCTGAGGCAGGACTGATCGAGCCCGGGAGCTATGATTAGCTATGATTGTACCACTGCACTGGTACAGAGCATGGGCGACAGAGCAAGACCCTGTCATTCATTCATTCATTTATTCAAAAATAACAGTAATTAATAAAATCACATTATGCCTGGGTCCCATCCCCAGAGACTTAAAAAAGGGGCAGGGGGGGAGCCTTTAGTTTACGCATTAGAATCGAAAAAGTTACGGGGCAGTTTTAGTGTGCAGCCAGGGTTGAGAACCATTGTTTGGAGCTGTGCTGTCCCAGTGTATTAGCCACTAGCTGTTGTGTAAGTTTACCTTACTTTAAATATAAAGATTCGTTCTCTACCCACGGAAGCCACATTTTGTGTGTGTGTGTGTGTGTGTGTGTGTTTGTTTTTTTTTTAAAGACGGGTTCACCATGTTGGTCAGGCTGGTCTTGAACCCCCGACCTCAGGTGATCCGCCCGCTTTGGCCTCCAAAGTGCTTGGATTACAGGCGTGAGCCACCGTGCCCGGCTCAAGTGTTTTTTTTTTTAAATGGCCTTGTGGCTTGTGGCTGCTGGGTTGGACAGTGCAAACAGAGAACAGGTACAGGTCTGTTAGAGCAATTTCCATCTTAATACTTTCAGATAATGTTGGGTAACATAATTTTTTAATTTAAGGAATGGATTTACACTATTCTTAACTAGTTTTCTGGGGAAAGCACAAATAGATGCTGAGAGATGAATAGGCTGCAAGTAACGTCTATATTTTAGTTAAATTTCCCTTTTCGTGCCAAATAATAATCACTGTGCTTTTACCGTATGTAATTGAACGACCAGGTTGGGAGATGTGTGTACTGCATGTCTGTGACTAAAAACAGGTTGGATACGACTGCTTTTAGCAAATTAAACAGGCAGGCTGGTGGGAACAGTCAGGGCAGATTAGTTAATCTAAATAGCCAGTCTAGTTTCAACTTTGTTGTGTTATAATTATTTTTATCATTAAGTTAGGTTTTTGTAAATGTAATTAGTATAATCGATTGTATATGACGCATGGAAGGAAACTGACATGAAATAGCTGTAGTTGCCTCCATTTGTTAGTTATGTGACCTTTGGTTTTTCCTGATGAATTCCCATTTTTGCATCTATCTCAAAGTACTGTTGAGGATTAATGAAATTGTGTACCTAAAGCCCCAAGTCACTGCTTTCCTTCCACACAGTAGGTTTTCCATAAGAGATAGCCCACATTGTCAGCAGTGTATTTATACTTTGGGACCTAAGTCGACCTACTCTTGATCCTCTGCCCCATCCCTTGCTGTTTTAGCTTCTGTCTACTATCTTTTCTGTTGACTCCGTATTGCCAAATCAGTCCCCTTTCATCTTGAACTCCAGCACTTAAATATAATAGCCGAGCCTTCCCTTCACCTGGATTCCCAGATGCTGCCCTCCTAATACTGTCGGACCTTCTTCTGTTCTTCTTTCTCCTTTTCAGATTCCTCCTCTTTTATCTATGTTTTTTTTGTTGTTATTTTTGAGATAGAGTCCTGTGCTGTTGCCCAGGCCGAGGCGCAGTGGCACAGTCTTGGCTCACTGCAACCTCTGCCTCCCAGGTTCAAGTGATGCTGCTGCCTCAGCCTCCCAAGTAGCTGGGACCACAGGTGTGCGCCACCACACCCGGCTAATTTTTGTATTTTTAGTAGAGATGGGGTTTCACCATGTTGACCAGGCTGGTCTGGAACTCCTGACCTCAAGGGATCTGCCTGCTCAGCCTCCCAAAGTGCTAGGATTACGTGATCCCAAAATGCTGGGATTAAATGATAATGTTCTGTTTTCGACCCAGAGTGGCTAAAACCTCTGAAACTATAGCAGAGGATCCTGGCTTGAATACAAACTCTGTCTCCTGTGCTCTGTACTTACTGGATGCCCTCACCTGTTTGTTTCTTGGACACTTAGGGAGAGTCCTGACCCACACACCAGCTGCTGGAGCTGTCTCCACTGTCTTGGTAATTGACACCACTAAGACAGAGTCTCAGGAGTTCTCTCATTTTTCTTAGCTCCACACATCCAGTTGGCAACCAGTTCTTATTTACTAACATTTTTGACCTGTTCCATCCTTCAGTGTCGGGACCTTGCAGTGGTCTGATAAGTTTCTCCCCCCTGAAATGTGAGCCCCTCCTAGGCTTACAGAGCGCCTAGTGATGCTTCCTTTTACGCAGGTAGCCCCGTTCCTATCAGATGTGGTTCCTTGAGGACAAGGATCTTGTCCAGGCAGCACTGCACCATGCCAGCTAAACGAATATGGGCAAACCGATGGTACCCACAAACGCAGAAGTTTGAAATAAACATATTATTCTGCCTAAAATGTAAGGAGGGAGAACAGTAAATAGCATACAGGAGTGGTTGAACTCACTCTCTTAACCTTCTGAATTTTCTCTCGTTTTACTGACGGAATTTTAATAGTCGTACATTTTAAATCTGTATGGAAACTACTTAGATTCTTGGGAAGAAAAGCAATTTTTTGTCATTTAAAATTAGGTTTTAATGGGAAAAAGTGATACCTTGACTTTTTTTTTTTTTTTTTTTTTTTTTT
>NW_016107922.1:733328-740290 GCF_001604975.1 Cebus imitator | reverse complement strand
TTGAGATGAAGCCTTGCTCTGTCGCCTGGGCTGGAGTGCAGTGGCGCTATCTCAGCTCGCTGCAACCTCTGCCTCCCCGGTTCAAGCAGTTCTCCTGCCTCAGCCTCTCCAGTAGCTGGGACTACAGGCACGCACCACCATGCCCGGCTAATTTTTGTATTTTTAGTAGAGACGGGGTTTCACCATGTTGGCCAGACTGGTCTCAAACTCCTGACCTCATGATCCGCCCGCCTTGGCCTCCCAAAGGCTAGGGTTTACAGGGCTGAGCCGCTGCATTTAAAACACTGAAAGAAGGAGTATACAAACCTATCCAATTAACCTGTCTTTCCACAAATAATCTGTGCGTGTACAAACGTTGTGTGTGTGGATGTGTTTCCCTCTGTTTAATAAGACAGTTAGTAAATTACTCCACATTCTGGTTTCCACAACCTCTAATCCAGTTTTATCCATTATTTGGCATCCTTCAGCTGAATTTTTGCCCACACAGCAAGCTCCGTCTTCCTTGCTTCCTGCTTTGCTTTGACCTCGCACTTTACCACCTGTTGGTTTTGCTGTCAGCACAGACCTTGAATCCCATCCCTGGACCCCACTCTAGTGCAGACCGTCCTCATCTCTCATCTGGATTCTTGCTCGTCTCCTCTCACTGGGCTTTCTGCTTTTCTTTGCCCTTCTAGTCCATGCACTACCAGGAGTTACAGTCATAAACATGCCAGAACCCGACCTCTTCTGCTTAGAAGCCTTCCCAGTCTGCGTCGAAGAGGACAGATTTGATGCCTTGGGTTACTCATCCACCTCTGTGATTGCCCCTGCCAGCTTCATCTACCTGAAATGAAGAAGCTGAGGCAAAATTAATTTAAGTAGAGAGTTCATTTGGGCTTGAGGATTGCAGCCTGGGAGCATAGCCTCAAGTTGCCCTGAATCTCTGCGAAGTAACATTATTAGTGATTGGCTGTACATTGTGTGGCAAAGGTGGCGTTATTAGGTTAATTGACAGTAATACCTTCTTGTGGCCGTGGCAAGCAGTTGCAAGAGATGAATGTGTAGCTCGAGGGGGAACTAGGAAGAGACTGGAGTCTCATTTTAGAGTCTCCCTAGGCCTGAAAATTTAAAAGGACTCACATTCCTTGGATAAGAGTTCTTTTCTTTTCTCAGTTCCGTAGGGCATGTTCCACTCCAGCCTCACAGGACTCTTCCGCTCCTCCAACTACCAGAGAGCCCAGGGTGGTTTTCCACGGTGGTTTCCATTGTCTGGAAAGTTCTTTGCAGTGTACAGCTGGCTGCCTCACATCCTGAAGGTCTCAAATCAAATATCATTGCAGCAAAGCATCTTTCGCCAGTTAACACTCAAATTACCCAGGTTATTTGCATTAAAATCCATTAGGAATACAGCAGTGAGCAGAGTTCCCACCCTGGGTGTACATGAACACCATGGCATTGCATACCTGTCTTCTAGTTCAACGAAAAAGAGCAAAAAGATAATGGCAGTTTTAGCCGTGTGCAGGACCTGAGGCCTGTTAGTGGACTGACAGGGAATTCAGCAGGCCTGATCTAAGTCAAGGGAAAGAGTAGGAATTAGGACCGCAAGTTGTGGGACCTTCCAAGATAAGGTAGAAGTCTGAATTTTATTTATTTTTATTTATTTATTTTTGAGACGGGGTCTGAATCTTTTGCCCAGGCTGGAGTGCAGTGTCGTGATGTCGGCTCACTGCAACCTCCGCCTCTCAGGTTCAAGAGATTCTCCTGCCTCAGCCTCCAGAGTAGCTGGGATTACAGGCGCACGCCACCGTGCCCGGCTGACTTTGGTAATTTTTAGTAGAGACGAGGTTTCACCATGTTGGCCAGGCTGGTCTTGAGCTCCTGGCTTCAAGCGATTTGTCCACCTCAGCCTCCCAAAGGGCTGGTATTACAGGCATGAGCTGCCACTCTGAGCTGAATTTTATTCTGAGTTGTGGCAGTCTTTTAAAAGGATCACTCTGGTATGTGTGAAGGGGATAGATCATCAGGTCTAAGAGGGAGAATGGGGGGAAAACGTGGTGGTGGAGGTAAAGGTCGTGAGAATCAATCTCCTGGAGGTGGATTTTGCTGGACTGGATGTGGCGTGGGAGACATGAGTTAAGGTGATACACAAGGTTCTGAGCTGTGTCGCTGAAAGAATGGAGGTGCAGGTAGCATTGACCGAGATGGGCAAGACTGAGGGAGTGATGCCTGTATCCGGGTTTTGAAAACAGTAAGTTTTATATTTTTATTAAGCAGTGGTCATTGAATAGGAAGCTGGATATACAGAGTCTAGAGTTCTAAGCTGGGAAGACAATTTTCGGAGCCTTCAGAGTATAGCTGGTTCTTCAAGCCCCGAAGAAGGATGAGATCCTTAGGGAGGGAGGAAGGAAGGGAGCTATAAAAGGAAGAGAGGTCACTCATCACACCTTGTAAACCTTTAAAAAATGTAGTTTTCTCATGTCCGTGCTACTCACTAGCAGTACGCCCTGTGGGAGCAGGAGTCTTTCTCGTGGACCGCCACGACAAGACTGAAACACAGCAGACACACAGTGTTTATTGGATATTTATCGACATGGAGGAACCTTTCCCCTCACACCTCATGACTGCATTGAGGACCGTTGTGTGAATATACCATAATTTTACCTATGGCTGTATATTTAGGTCTTTTCATGCAGGCTACAAAAATATGTATGAATGTATTTAGAGTAATATGTGCATTTGAAACTCTAATAAATGCTGCCAACTTACCTTAGGGTATATACCATTTCTGAGCGCGTAAGTTTCCCTAAAATTTGGCCAGTACATGATGATCTGATATTCATCTAGAATAGTTGATTACTGTATACAAGAAGGATACATCAACCCAAAATCTCCTTCCCATTAGTGATACCAGCATGACTGGCACAAGAATTGTATTTTGGCTTTAGAAACTTTTCCATGATAGGAATTTTATATTTTGATCTGTGAGTGAAGATCATGCGAGAGCTGTGTCTGGGCATCTCCATCAGGGTCGTAAAGGCCTTGTGTTAAGAATGCTCACTTTGGAGACAGGTGTCAGCCTGTCCCAGCACCAGCTTTGCCACTCACCAGCTCTGTGCATCAGAAGTGCACCTGTCTTCTCTTACCTTATTTGTAAAAGGGATCAGTGGAACTCATGCATGTAAAGAGCTTAGCACAGTGTCTAGTGCATAAGAGCTCATTACAAATTAGTTAATATTAACCAGGTGTGGTGGGCTGTTCCTATAGTCCCAGCTACTCAGGAGGCTGAGGTGGGAGGATCACTCGAGCCCAGGATTTTGAGGCTGCGGTGAGCAGCCTAAAGTACTGGAATCGCCCCACTGCACCCTAGCCTGGCTGACAGTGAGACCCTGTCTCAAAAACATGCAGCTGGGCAGGCCTGAGTCAGGGAGAAAACAGGTCTGCTGCCCTTCATGAGGCTGTACAAATACATATTAGTATCTTACGAATGTGACATGGAGAGAAAAAGCCTAGGCCTTGTTATTTACAAACTACTAATTCTACAGAGTTTTAATTTTAAGCACTCTGACCATTTCCAGCTCGCTTCTAGAAACTTGTCTCCGGCAATCTTCATCTTCCTGGGATCTACACACATTTATCCTTCATGTTTTCTCTTCCCTGCTCTCCCGACCCACTGTATAATTCATGGTCCATCGTTATAATGTCTTTCCCGCATATGGCCTGTATTAGGTATACACTGATGTGTAACTGTGTATGTTGTATGCAGCATGGCAGTTTAAAACAACACAGTTGTGGTTTTTTTTTTTTTTTTTGAGACAGAGTCTTGCTCTGTTGCCCATGCTGGAGTACAGTGGTATAATCTCAGTTCACTGCAGCCTCTACCTCCTGGTTCAAGAGATCCTCCTGCCTTCCAGGACTATAGGTGCGCATCACCACACCTGCCTAATGTTTGTATTTTTAGTAGAGGTGGCGTTTCACCATGTTAGGCTGGTCTCGAACTTCTGACCTCAGGTGATCCACCTGCCTCCAGCTCCCCGAGTGTGGGATTACAGGGGTGAGCCACAGCGCCCAGCCCAAAACAGCACACATTTATGACCTCACACTTTCTGTGGCTCAGCTGCAGTGAAAGTGTGAGCTGAGGCTGTGGTCTCCCATCAAGGCCCAACTGAGTTGGGATTAGCAGATCCAGAATCATATGGGTTGTGATACCCACACTTTCTTCTAGTTTTCATGGTTGTATTTTAACTATTTAATCCCTGTGATGCATGGTAGAATCAAAACCTCACCCTAAATGTTTAGCCAATTATTATTGCAGCACTGAGTAGTCAGATCCTATAGAATGTTAGGTCTAGCTGAGTTTGCTTTTGGATTTTCCATTCTCTTCCATTTTATATAATCCCAATATCGTACTTTTAAATCACGTTTTATTATTCATTTATAATATGCTGTATTTTCCGGCTGTCTCGGTTCCTCTTATTTTGCAGATTCCTCACAGCCGTTCTTCTAAGAGGTAAAAACACAATATAGAGCATTAACTTTATTGGAATCAATTTTGTTTTTTTCAAAGTGATCTATTTTTCAGTGCCCTAATATTTTGTCATTTATAATTTGCAACAATTTAGAGTTTCATCTGCAAGGAGCCCTTCAAGTTGGCCACAGTAGTAACTGTTTATTCCACAATTGAAACTATAATGTATTTTTTATGGTTTCAGAAAATACGGTATTGTGCATCAAAAAGTATAATTGAGAAATTGCTGTTTTCCTCGGGGAGTTTTCAGAAATATCCCTTTTAAAAAAAAGAGTAACAGCCTTCCCGAAGCACTGTTTTTATATAAAGACAACCAGCTTGTTCTGTCTTGGCCTTGGGTAAAAATGCCGTCATTTATTATAGCATCACAATATGGAGGTGCACGACAGTAAATTCATATCTTAGAATAAACAGGTAACAAAATGCTGCTCTGTTGTAGATACGTGTGTACTGTATCTGGGGCCTCATGCTGTTGCCACAATATGGAAACAAATACGCAGCACTCTTGCAGATACAAAAGAAAAATGCGCAAAAGTGTCGTAACACATTTAGAATAAGGGGAGCGTTTCATGCAGTACACATGGCGTTTCTAATCCTTGTTAATCGCATTTGCTCCCTATCTCGTCAGTTACTTAATTGGAGTTTCTATTTACTAGTTTTATCTTGCTGTCTTTGTCTAATCCGTTCTGAACTAACAGGGTCTTGGAATCCAGCTCATTTCTATTTTCTTGTGTGTGATATTTTGGCAATTCATCCGTAATCCCTTTCATTGATAAAATTCTATCATTTTGTAAAGCTTTGTGAGCTCTAGCCAATTTCTTGTCAGGATCTCTTCACTGAGGCGTAAGCTCCCCAAGGGCAGGGGGTTTTCTCCATTTTGTTCACTAGATGTTTGAACAGAATGCCCAGTACCTAGATGGCTGCCTTGCACGTGAGTGCTCAGTAAACACTTGTTAAGTATAAACCTCCATTTACTGTATGACTCAGGAGTTCCACTTTTGGGACCTTTATGCCACAGGAAAAACCTATCCGTGAATATGCATAGCGGTTTTATGTGCTGTGGCTTTCGAGTTGTAAGAACCCCAATGTCCTTCAGCCAGTGAATGGTTAACAAAACCATGGTACAGCCATCCCATAGACTGATACTCAGCAATCAAAAGGGGTGAAGTATTGATTCGTGCAGTAACTTGGAGAGATCTCAAGGAAATTATGCTAAGTGAGAAAAGCTCATCTTAAAAGCTTAGATATGATATTATTCCATTTACATATAATGTCACTGAAATAGTAACATCATAGAGACAGAGAACAGGTAAGTGGTTGCTGGGAGTAGAAATAAGGCGAGGAGCGTGGGCATTGCTGTAAAGAAGTAACGAACACAGGGGAGCCCTGAGGTGGGATGGGATTGTTCTTCACCTTCATTACGGTGGTGGCTGCGTAACTCAGTACATGTGATAAAACTCAATACGTATGACAGAACCACACAACGCACACACCAGTGCATGTAAAACTGCCGAAATCTTAATACACTGGGTAAGAGGGTACCAATGTCAGTTCTTTATTTTTAATATTATACCATAGTTAAGTAAGATGTCACCATGGGGAAATTTGGATGAAGATCACATGGCATTTTCCCATACAGTTTTTGTATAGTAAATCTATGATTATTTCAAAGTAAAAAGTGTTATTTTTTTAAACAGTATGAGCAGTAAAACCTAATAGAAAATGCTTAGGTACATACTGATCATGCAAGGAAGAATTAAAGCTATAGGGCTATTATTACCAAATATTCTTTGAAAGCACTGATTTAAAAATATAGCCGTTTGCATACTTTTTTTTCTTTTATGAAGGAGCAAGTTTTTGAGCTTACCATTCATATTACTCTGTGTGTCTAAGTACTTAAGTCTGGGTACTTAGTTTAAAAATACCTTTAAAAGGAGCAAAAAAATCTCACAAGCTTTAAAAATGGTGACGTTAGCACATTTGGATAATAGTGACCTATACCTTTGTGAAAATGAGTCATTATGAATGACTGTCTACATCAGTTTGACAAGAAAGCAACTGAAACTTGGAAAAAGTAAAACTGAATTATCCCTTCACACCCTAAGCACTTTTATCCCTCCTGGTTATTGAGTTACACAAAAGTATTTCAAGGACCGACCAAGGAAGCCTCGATTCCAAAGGATTAATTTTAGTTGTCTGTTGGATATTCCAGTTCTAGTAAGAACCTGTAGGGTGGTATACTCAAGGGCCTAAGCACCTAGCTAGAGCAAACATGCAGTTCTCCTCTCCTCTCCTTTTCTCCCTTCCCCTTCCCCTCCCCCTCCTTTTTCTTCCCCTCCCTCTCTTCTCCCTTCCGCTCCCCTCCCCCTTCCTCGCTCCCCTCCCCCTTCCTCTCTCCCCTCCCCCATCTCTCCCCTCCCCCCTCTTCTCACCCTCCCTCCCAGGCACACATACCTGC
>NW_016107922.1:707943-733308 GCF_001604975.1 Cebus imitator | reverse complement strand
CTCTTACCTCCCCCTTTCTTCCTTCGCTTTTTTCCCTTTCCTTTCCTTGTTTCCTAGGGTCCCAGGCTAGAGCACAGTGGCACAACCGCAGCTCACTGCCTCTTCAGCTTCCAGGATTCAAGCATTCTTCCCATCTCAGCCACCCGCGTAGCTGGGACTGCAGTTGAGCCCCACCGTGCCTGGCTAATTTTTTGTAGAGACAGAGTTTCGTCACATTGCCCAGGCTGGTCTCAAACTCCTGAGTTCAAGGGATTCCCCCGACTAGCCCCCACCCCCTGCCCTCTCCTTTTCAAAGTGTTGGGATTACAGGTGTGAGCCACAGCACCTGTCCCAAATATGCAATTTCATACTACCAAAAATACAGAGAAATAGAGAACGAGAACAGTGAAAGCCACATGCCAAAATTATAGTTGCTTCTTTACGACCACTTTGCAAACTCCTGAAATTCTTTGTGGTGGAAGTCTATTGTGCATCCTTCATTCTTTGAAAATCTTCAACGCAGGAAAGCTGGCATTTCACATGGCTTTTCCAAATATGCAACGTAAAGCAACTTTCTTGAAGCACATTCTTCAGAGACCTCTTACTCTTTTAACTCCCTAAGCTGAGCATGTGACTTTGTAAGCTGAGTTTATGAAGAGCCACAAGTATTTATACCAGTAGCAGCTTAGTGTGTGCCGTGCAGGTGTTTCTCGGTATTTATTCTGCTCCACAGATCTGTTTCTTTTCTTCCTCTCCCTTTCTCCAGCTTTCCAAGTAGCTGGGACTACATGTTTGTTAACCGTGCCTGGCCTTCATTTTTATAACCTCCTCTTCCAGCCCAGAAGGCAGTGTGGTGTCTTTGACAGCCCTTCACCTGTGACACCTCACTAGGTATACTTGCAAGTTGGAACTCTCCTCTGAGGTTTATTCTTTCCTCGGTTTGGTTTTTTTTGTTTGTTTGTTTGCTTTTTTAAGTTTTCTGAGACAGAGTCTTGCTCTGTCACCTAGACTGGGGGGCAGTGGCATGATCTCAGCCCACTGCAACCTCTGCCTCCTCCCGGGCTCAAGCAGTTCTCCTGTCTCAGCCTCCTGAGTAGCTAGGATTACAGGCACACACCACCACGCCTGGCTAATTTTTGTATTTTTAGTAGAGACGGGGTTTAGTCATGTTGGCCAGGCTGGTCATGAACTCCTGACCTCAGATGATCCACCCGCCTTGGCTTCCCAAAGTGCAGGGATTACAAGCATGAGCCACCATGCCCAGCCTCCATCTGGATTCTCCAGAGGGATTAAAGGTTGTTCACATGTGATTCAGGTATACCCCAGTGACCTAGGTGTCTGGATTCTGGGGCTTCGGTCTCCTGCCCTATCAGCTTGCTCTTCCTCTCTCATTTTAGTTCAGACCTTTAGGTTGACAAGCCTTAGATTCTATGGAGAGTCTCTGTCTCTAGCTAGCGCCTGTCATCCCCAGTATCTTCATGTCCTGATAGTTGAATCACAGCAATAAACCCTGTCCGCCCAGCTGCATTTTATATTCTCACATCACAGATTTCTCTGCTACAAAGTGAAACTTCATTTTTGGGGGTGGAGGGGGAGGAAACCCATTACGTTTGTGTCAAATCTGTATTTTCTTGCCTAGAACTTCATTCTTTCTCGGTCTCTTCAGGGGTTAGCAGCAGTGCTTCATCCCCACAACAACTAGCCAAGTTTGTCTTAGTCTGGGCTAGCCTTTCGTTACATCCTGGAGACCTGTTTTGGGACCGCGTGCCTCTTTGTAGACCTGTCAAATCCTGTAGTTGCTTCCTTAATTAGCAACATCAGGAAATCGCCCATTGCCGCCATGGGTTTACCTGGTCGCGCTGCTCTGCCGGCAGCTCTTACTTGCAGAAGTGGGACGTTCTGTCCTAGTCAGTCCAATATGAGGAAAGCTCCTCTTCTCTTTCTCTATTGGTTCAGAGTTTATTCTTTTTATCCAAAGCAACTGCTAGTAGACAACTTACTGATACCAGGTTCGATTCCTACCAGCGTCCTAAAACAATGGTAATTTTTTTTTTTTTTTTTTTTTGGTGGAGTGCAGTGGTTCCATCTCGGCTCACTGTAACCTCCACCTCCTGGGTTCAAGTGATTTTCCTGCCTCAGCCTCCTGAGTAGCTGGGACTACAGGCGTGCGCCACCATGCCTAGCTAATTTTGTATTTTTAGTAGAGATGGGGTTTCACCATGTTGGCCAGGCTGGTCTCAATCTCTTGACCTTGTGATCCGCTCACCTTGGCCTCCCAAAGTGCTGGGATTACAGGCGTGAGTCACCATGCCCAGCCAATGGTGATTTTTTTTTTTTTTAAAGAAAGTTATTTCCCTTATCTTCCTTTAAATATTTTGTCTGTGACACAGTATTTTTCAAGTCCCATTTTCTTTCAAGTGTTTCAAGCCGGCGTATGCCTCAGGCAGAAAAACAGATGCAGCAAACACCCTATATTCCCCACCCCATCTGTACTTCCTGTTGGGGTTAGGACTCATGTAGAATTTCCCATCATTTGCTAGACACTTGCTCCTGAAACTCCTGCTGGGGCAGGTGTGGTAGCTTTCATTATCAACAGACCAGTTTATTCAGGTAGAAGCAATTAGCATTCTCCACTGAGTCCAAGTGTGCGAGCCTTTCTCACGGGCAAGCCTTTGCGCACCAGAGGACACAGAAATCAGTCTTCGTTCCAGTTGTTCCCGTGTTTTTACTCTGTGATGGGATTGGGTGGGAGTGAAGAAACCATGCCAGTTCTGACCGAAGAAACATGAGTCAAGACTGAGAAGTTGCGCCTGTAGTCCCAGCTACCGGGAGGCTGAGGCAGGAGAATCGCTTGAACCCGGGAGGCGGAGGTTACAGTGAGCTGAGATTGCAGAACTGCACTCCAGCCTGGCGACAGAGCAAGACTCTGTCTCCCTCAAAAAAAAAAAAAAAAAAAAAAAAAAAGGCTGAGAAGTACCTGCTACTTTTTTTAAGATAAAGATTTAGGCCGGGCGCGGTGGCTCAAGCCTGTAATCCCAGCACTTTGGGAGGCCGAGGTGGGTGGATCACGAGGTCAAGAGATCGAGACCATCCTGGTCAACATGGTGAAACCCCGTCTCTACTAAAAATACAAAAAATTAGCTGGGCATGGTGGCGCATGCCTGTAGTCCCAGCTACTCAGGAGGCTGAGGCAGGAGAATTGCCTGAACCCAGGAGGTGGAGGTTGCGGTGAGCCGAGATCGCGCCATTGCACTCCAGCCTGGGTAACAAGAGGGAAACTCCGTCTCAAAAAAAAAAAAAAAAAAAGATTTAGTGAAGAGAATACTGAGAAGGTGTAGGTTGAGGTCATTTGGGGAGGCTTTGAATGTTAAGCTCAGGACACAAACTCAATTCGATGAATTCCGAGGAAAGCAATATTGTCAGAATTGAATTTAAGCAAATTTAATCAGGCAGAGGTTTAGTCTGTATTGGATATGGGGAACCAGTTTAAAAGTCCAGGTGAGAAGTTTAGGTCATCAAAACCCGCCTGTCCTAGGCCAGGCGCAGTGGCTCACGCCTGTAATCCCAACGCTTGGGAGGGCCGAGGCAGGTGGATCACTTGAAGTCAGGAGTTTGAGACCAGCCTGACCAATATGGTGAAACCCCGTCTCTACTAAAAGTACAAAATTAGCCGAGTGTGGTGGCAGGTGCCTGTAATCCCAGCCACTTGGGAGGCTGAGGCAGGAAAATGGCTTGAACCCGGCAGGTAGAGGCTGCGGTGAGCCAAGATCGTGCCATTGCACTCCAGCCTGTGTGACAAGAGGGAAGGTCTATCTAAAAATAACAACCACCAGAAAAAAAAACCTGCCTGTCTGAGTCCATTCCTGCTGCTATTACAGAAATAGCTATCTGACAGGTCTGGTGGTTGGGACGGTAAACCACAGCACCAGTGGATTTGGTGTCTGGTGAGGGCCTGTTCCGTCACTGGCATCATCCCATGTTGCCATCATGGGAAGAGATGGAATGCCCAGGCAGCTCTCTGGAGCCTCTTTTATGAGGATTTTAATTCCATCCAGGAGTGCAGAGACCTTGTGACTTAGGCAGCTCCCAACCAGCCCCACCTCTTAGTTCCACCACAGTGAATTCTGGAAGACACAGACCATAGCAGTGTCCAGATTAGAGCAATGGCAGTGGAGAAAGAAAGACGTGAGTTTAAAAATACGCGAAGTGGAGTTTTTATTCACCACCGCGTGCTCTTTAACACTGTTTAGACCCAAAGAAGTGGTTCTCTATACCTGCTGGCTTAAACCCAGGGGTGGCTTAACCTTCCCCCAGAGAGCAACGCCTGTGTTTGCCACATTAATGGCAGGTTGAGCATCCCTAAAACAAAAATTCAAAATGCTGCAAAAATCCAAAACTTTTTTTTCTTGAGACAGAATCTCACTCTGTCGCCCAGGCCAGAGTGTGGTGGTGCGATCTTGGCTCGCTGCCTCCTGGGTTCAAGCGATTCTTGTGCCTCAGCTTCCCGGGTATCTGGGATTACAGGCGCCCGCCACCACGCCCGGCTAAGTATTGTATTTTCAGTAGAGACTGGGTTTCACCATGTTGGCCAGGCTGGTCTCAAACCCCTGACCTGAGGTGATCCTCCTGCCTCAGCCTCCCAAAGTGCTGGGATTACGGGCATGGGCCCCCACACCTGGCCTCAGTTTTTGAGCACCGACATGATGCCACATGTGGAAAATTCAACCCTGACCGTTTGTGCCAGGTTGCAGCCCAAACACAATGGAAAACTATTTCGTGAGCAAAATTATTGAAAATATCGGGTCAAATTGTCTTCAGGTTATATGTATGAGGTATATATGAAATATAAATGAATTTCATATTTAGATGTGGGTCTCATCCCCATGATACCTCATTTTGTATATGAAAATATTCCAAAATCCAAAAAAAATGTGAAGTCCAAGCTTCTGTTCCATCCATTTTGGATAAGGGATAATTAACCTGTAGTTACACATTTAATTTTGGCAGAAAATAGTTTTCACAGACTAGGTAATTTTAAAACGATTTCATAGGAAATTTCAGTGTAGCCATAAAATGTTTCAGATACCTTATTGCCATGATATGCTTTATGGTATTCATATTCTTCCTTATTGTCCCTTCTAATGATTATAATTTAGGGTTTTTCTTACTGGGGTGGGTGTATAACCCATTTATGCCTGAGTTTGCGATTTTTTGAATTTTTGTAATCAGACCTCGATGATGACCTTGAGCAGTAGAATATCAATAACTCCCACGTGCCTAGTGTTCCAGTAATGGAACACTAGGCATAAATGGGTTAACTTCATTTATTAAGTTGAGATTCTTGGATTGTGGGAACTGGGGAACGTCTTTTTAAAAATATTTACTAAATACTCATTGTGGGCAAATACAGTTTTGGGGAAAGAGCCACAAGCCCAAAATAGACAAAGCTCCTCAAGGAGTTTACTTAATAATGGTAGAAGACAAAAAACAAATGCATTTAATCAGTAGCTGATAAGTTAGTTAGAAAAATGAAGCAGAGTAGAGGGACGAGAGACTGACGAGGCCTACAGAAAGTGAGGGAGAAGGCATACAGGCAGAACCTCGTCAGAGGCCCCCGGGAGCTCAGATGCAGCTGGGACAAATGGGTCGGGGAGATGGTGTGAAGAGAGGGGTGCCTGAGTCTGCTTTGAATGTAGTCATTAGGATTTGTTAATTGATCGGATGCGAAAAGAGAGAAAAAGGGAAGAGTCAAGGATGCCTCAAGTTTTTGCCGGAGCAGCTAGAGAAATGTGCTGTTTACCAAGACAGGGGAATTAAAGGGGATCGGGTTTGAAGAGGGGAGAGCCAGAGCTCAGCTTGCGTCTGTTAAGTTTGCGCTGCCCGTGTGACGTTCAGTGCCGACATTCAGGGATAGGCGCTGGGATCAGGGGACTCTGGAGTTGCAGAGAGGCGGGGAGGTGTAGTGAGAATCAGCCCAGTGGATGGGATTTTGAGCCCTGATGCCAAAAAAGCTATCGGAAGGGTCAGTGGGTGTAGAACAGAAAGGGGAGGAAGGGGAGCAGGGAGAAGAAGAGGTTCGGGGGTGCTTCTCCAGCAGTAGAGTTGGGGGGTTAGGGTGAGGGAAACAGCAAAGATGGACAGGAAATAGCCATGTGGTGGTGGGTGCGTATGTCCTGAAAGCCAAGAGAGGAGATTATTTTACGATAGACAGAATCATCAACTAACTTCAACGCCACTTTTAAACTCAGTAAGACGAAGGCTAAGAACCATTTGTTAAGTTTCGCTTCGTTCCGGTAGGATGATGGGAATGAAAACTTGTTTGCGTCACTAATACTGGTGTTAAGATTTTACATAGAGATTTTTGTTCCCATCTCTGAGGTTTGTCATTGCAGTGAAGTGTCACTAGTGAACTGCCTCATCAATTGAGACGGGTAATTACTTAGGCAGGAATTTCTTCTCTCCAGGCCAACTGATGAAATTTCCTGACTAGTGTCAAGTTGAAAAAGGTGTCCGTGTAATTAAAAGAAATTTCCTAGGTCTTAAGTTGTCAAAGAAGTGGCCATAGTCTCCCTGCTGCTTACCCTCTGGCGAGTAGGGGTTGGATAGAGGGCATCTTTGCTGTGCCATTCCTCAGAGCCTTGGCCCAATTTGGTTAATATTGGCAGCTACCAACATTTGTTACGCATATTACATTTTTAAGGAGTATTTTTCTCTTCTTTTTTTAGGCAAGGTCTCTTTTCTCTGCTCAGTTCAGGCTGTAGTACAGTGGCATTCTCAGAGCTCACTGCAGCCACGAACTCCTGGGCTCAAGCAGTCCTCCGTCTTCAGCCTCCTGAATAGCGTGGACTGCAGGCATGACCACCATACCTAGCTAATTTTTAAAACGTTTTTGATAGAGTTGGGATCTCACAGTGTTGCCAGGCTGGTCTTAAACTCCTGGACTCAAGCAGTCCTTCCACTTTGGCCCCCAAAGCACTGGGATTACATCCGTGAGCCATAGTGCCCAGCCTAGAACTTGCTTTTGAAGGAAAGTATTGATGGACAGTTTTCTAGAGCACATCAACCTCACTTCTATTAAGTTTTTGAGTGTACTTCTGGTAATATTTTCTGAAAATTTCTCTAAGTCACAATTTCGAATTCTCTTGACAGCTAGGTATTTGACCTATAGGTAGGTGCACATTCATGATGATTAAAACATCAATACTTAAATATTTATATTTAAACTGTTTTGGTGGTGGTTGTTGTCTTGGGGGGAGAAGACTGAGTCTCACTCTGTCTCCCAGGCTGGAGTACAGTGGCCCGATCTTGGCTCACTGCAATCTCTGCCTCCTGAGTTCAAGTGATTCTCATGCCTCAGCCTCCCTAGTAGCTGGGATTACAGGCATGTGCCACCTAATTTTTATTTATTTATTTATTTTTGCGACAGAGTCTTGCTCTGTCACCCAGGCTAGAGTGCAGTGGCACAGTCTTGGCTTACTGCAGCCTCCGCCTCCTAGGTTCAAGAGATTCTCCTGCCTCAGCTTCCCAAGTAGCTGGGACTTAACAGGCACGTGCCACCACACCCAGCTAATTTTTTATTTTTAGTAGAGATGGGGTTTTACCATGTTGGTCAGGCTGGTCTCGAACTCCTGGCCTCATGATCTGCTCATCTCGGCCTCCCAAAGTGCTGGGATTACAGGTGTGAACGACCACACCCAGCTAAAACCTTGCAGTTTTTCCTTTATATTCAGCATTTCTTTGTTTCTTATGCCTGTATGTGCTTCCGCATGGCTATGCTGCGGTAACAAGAATCTCAGTATCTACAAGAATCTAAGTACTAGAATCTCAGTACTTAGCAGCGCCAAAAAATAGAGGGAGTGTTCCTAATGTTTTTCCAGGTCAGCTGTTGACTCTGCTCTTTCTGTCTTCCCCTCGTTGTGGGTTAAAGGAGCAGTTCCTATTTGGGATGAAGGGATCACAGCTATACTTGTACAATGTGATAATCTTTTAAGCTCCTGCTCAGAGGTGGCATATATCACTTCCACTCATATTTCATTGGCCAGAACATTTTCATAAGCAAACCTATGAACAAATCTGATGTCAGTGATGATGGGCAGCGTAATCCTCTTGGGAGAAGCCAGTCAACAATCGGAACACGCCTGAGCTCTCTCTCAGCTGGGTGACTCGCTTTGAGGAACATGTCTGTAGATGGCATGAAATCCTCAAGACAGGACTTGGGTGAGCATCAACAAAGGGAAGGGACCGAGAGCCAGTGCTTACTTCCTGAGCAGATTCCCCGGTCTGGCTGATCATCACATTCACCTGGGGCACTTTTTAAAAAGGTCCTGGACCATTTCCAGGACAACCGATGGAAATTTTGAGGGATGGAGCCCAGAATTTTTACCTTAGGAAATCAGTGTTGACAGTCTTGTAAGAATAAAATAGTCACAGCGAAATGCAGCATGAAAAATCAACTGTTTGTTCTGTCCTCTAAAAATCTGAGACCATGAGAAATCACCAAGCCAAAAGTCCTAAAGGCAATAATACTGGTTTCTAAGCTGGTGCAAAATTTGCCGCCACTCGCATTTTGAATCATGGACACCAACCCTTACATCCCACAGCAAAGAATCCACAGCTGCATTTATTACTGGAGCCTTCCAGACTGCTTTGTTGATGGCGCTAAAAAATGAGAGTTGGTGGGGGGCGGCAGACGTGGTGGCTCACGCCTGTAATCCCAGCTACCCAGTCTGCCAGGGAAGGGAATCGCTTGAACCTGGGAGGCGGAGGTTGCAATCACCTGAGATCGTGCCGTTGTACTCCAGCCTGGGCGAGGAGAGTGAAACTCAGTCTCAAAAAAAAAAAAGATAGAGGGAACTAAATTAGTCTTTTTTTTCCTGCCTTCTCTTCTACAGTACCCCATGGGTCATCCAAAAGAGAACTGCTGAGATTTCACCCAGTCGTTTGAGACCGTGAGCCGACGTGAAGCGTGTTCTGTTTTGGCGTATGGTCTGTAAAGTGTCTCAGAAGCAGTTTCCTAGAAGACAGCTATTAGGTCCTTCTTGGTAGAAGGGGAGGACAGTCATCTTTTGAAGCCCCTGCGGCTGGGGCTTGTCCTTTGTTTATGCGGCGGAGGTACTTAAAATACAAAAGGGTTTGTGGAAGCCATCAGCAGGTCCCTGTGTTAAGAAACAGGGATTTGTGGACGAAACAGGAGTATGCCCTCTGCTGCTGTTTAAGCATCTTACTGAGAATAAGTAATGTTGGGCTCGTGTGGTGGGCTCTTTCAAGGTGTCTAACATGAAATGCGGATACGAGGGAATAAAAGAATTATGTTTTCAGCCCCTGCCCTCTCATTTCTGTGTCATCTGTGTCTCTCTTAACGATTGTGTTCAGGTCACCATTCTGGCCCTCAGCTTTGAAGCTAAGTTTAAAATTTTAACTATATTGGCCAGGTGTGCTGGCTCACACCTATAATCCCGGTGTTTTGGGAGACTGAGGCAGGAGGATCGTTTGAGGCCAGGAGTTTAGTCATGGTTTTGAGAGTCAGAATAGTTAAAAGAAATGAATGATGTAGCTGCCTTTTTGCATTTGCGAGAATGTAAGGCATAGGGACCGAGAGGTGTGCCCTGTGTTACAGCTGAAAGCATAGGGTATGTAGTTTTCCGTTTTGTTTTTTGAGATGGAGTCTCGCTCTGTCCCCAGGCTGGAGTGCAGTGGCGTGATCTTGGCTCACTGCACCCTCCGCGTCCTGGGTTCAAGAGATTCTCCTGCGTGAGCCTCTGGAGTACCTGGGATTATAGGTGCATGCCACCACACCCCACTAATTTTTGTATTTTTAGTAGAGACGGGGTTTGACCCTTTGGCCAGGATGGTCTCGATCTCTTGACCTCGTGATCTGCCTGCCTTGGCCTCCCATAGTGCTGGGATTCCAGGCGTGAGCCACTGTGCCCGGCCAAGGGTGTGTACTTTTTGGATGAAATCAGTTCCTGTATGCAATACAAAGCGAGTATGGATTGTGTGATTCCAGTAAAGCAGATTGCTTGATTTCCATTCGTTCTGCATGATTTTAGTGCAAGATTTAGTGGTAAGTACTGTATTAAAACATCTCATCTGGTTGAGGTATTTTGTCTCTGTGTTGGTGTATTCTAGGTTAGCCCAAAGGAAAAATGTTTGCACCTCCTCTGAATGCTCAGTTATTACTGCACGTGATTTGGAAACTTGGCCTTCAGCATTCACTTCCTGTTTAGGTTTTTGTTTTCGACAGTCTCATTCTGTCGCCCAGGCCAACACTTTGGGAGGCCAACGCAGGCAATCATAGGTCTCAACCGCCTCGAACTCCCGGGCTCAAGCAGTCCTCCTGCTTCAGCCTCCCACAGTGCTGGGATTACAGGCAGGAGCTGCTGCACTCGGGTGGTCATTTGTATTTTTGCCGCTTGTGTTGCTAAGCTATTCCCTCCTAAACACAGTCAAATGTGGAGGCCCACGCCTGGAATCCCAGTGCTTTCTGAGGCTGAGGCAGGAGGATTGTTGCAGGCCAGGAGTTGAAGACCAGCCTGGACAACACAGTGAGATCCCATCTCTACAAAAATTTGTATTTAACGAGCTGAGTTTGTTGGTGCATGCCTGTAGTCCCGACTGCTCAGAGGCTGATGCGGATCACTGGAGCCGGTGTGGTTGAGACTGCAGTGAGATCATACCACTGCATTTCAGCCTGAGCAACAGAGGGAGAACCATCTCTTAAAAACACCCAGCAAACCGCCACCTCTGCCCAAAACACAATGATGGTCATAGGTCCCAAGTCTCAGAAATACATTTCATGTATGTAAAATTGGGTATATAACTGTCTTAGTCCATACTGTTTTGCCATAACAAAATATCACAGACTTAGTACTTTATAAAGAGAAGAAATTTATTTTTCCTAGTTCTTCAGGCTGGGAAATCTAGGATCAGAGTGCCAGTATCTGGTGAGGGCCATGTGTGGCACCTTGTCATCTCCTGGTAGGAGGCAGGAGGACAAGAGGTGAGAGGAAGTGAGCCAGACGGCACAGCTCACATTTAGAAGGAAACCACTTTCTGATAACTACCCGACTCCCAAGAGGACATTAATCCATTCACGAGGGCCCACCTTCCTAACTGTTGCATTGGGATTCGCTTTCCAGTACTTGAACTTTCAGGGACACACTGAGACCAGCAGTACCTTTCATGGCCCTCAGGTTCACCGTCATTCAACACACACCACCCTTCTAATGCTAGGAGTTGAGATTCAGAAGAGAAGGAATTAGTTTTGACGGGGTCCTTTCTCCCAGGGCTGGTAAAGTTCTTGGCCCACAACAGCGTGCCATCACTGCCTCTCCCGTGGCAGGGTGGGAGGATGATGCCAGTTCTTTATCTTAGGAGCGCTTTCCTGTGATGAACAGCATACAGGACCTGCTCTTTCCATGCTAACATTCTTCTTTTCAATAAGAATCCAGTTCTCGTGGCTTACGCCTGCAATCCCAGTACTTTGGGAGGCCAAGGCAGGCAGACGACAAGGTCAGGAGTTCGAGACCAGCCTGACCAACATGGTGAAACCCCATCTCTACTAAAAATACAAAAATTAGCTAAGTGTGGTGGCACACACCTGTAATCCCAGCTACTCAGGAGGCTGAGGCAGGAGAATCACTAAAACTCAGGAGGTGGAGGTCGCAGTAGCCGAGATCAGGCCACTGCACTCCAGCCTGGGCGACAGAACGAGGCTCTGTCTTAAAAAAAAAAAAAAGAATCCAATTTTCCTTCTTTCCTTGTAACCCTGCCACGGTTGTTCCTAGTTGTCCTACCTTTCCAGATTTCTTCTTGATTGGATTTCAGGCATGTCTGGAAATCTTCATCCACACGTTCGCCTCAGCATTTCTTCCTTGGCGGTGACCTGCACGTTGCTAGAGTACACGGTGCTGAGTGTGTCTTCAGATGCCACGCCTGCCTTTCTGATTGCCTGGCTTCTCACTATCACGAGTCCATAAGATGCTGAGCTGATTGAATTGGCTCAGTCACAGGAGCCTACCACACTCACAGACACACACACTGAAATTATATATAAAGATTTCTGTGGGCAGGGCGCGGTGGCTCACGCCCATAATCCCAACACTTTGGGAGGCCGAGGTGGGCGGATCATTTGAGGTCCAGGAGTTTGAGACCAGCCTGACCCAACATAAGTAAAACCCCATCTTTACTAAAAATACAAAAAAAGCTGGGCATGGTGGTGCATACGTCTGTAGTCCCAGCTACTCGGGAGGCTGAGGCTGGAGAATCACTTGAACTCAGGAGGTAGAGGTTGCAGTGAGCCTCCACTGCACTCCAGCCTGGGCAACACAGCAAGACTCCGTCTCAAAAAAAAAAAAAAATTTCTCTGTATGCACATTTTCATTATTTTTATGTGGGAGACAGGGACACAGTCAGTTAAGAGCAACTGGACGTGGCACCCTGGAAGATTAAGTCCCATGTTAAACTTCTAGGCCCTTACCTCTGGCATCGCTCCCCATCCCCCCACCTTTTCTGCCCCATTTCTGTTTATCCTTTAAAGATACTGTAACGTGGCCAGCGCAGTGACTCACACCTGTAATCATGCCCCTTTGGGATGCCAAGACAGGCGGATCATGAAGTCAGGAGTTCGAGACCAGTGGTAAAACACCGAATCTACTACAAATACAAAAATTAGCTGGGCGTGGTGTCATGTGCCTGTAATATCAGCTACTCAGGAGGCCGAGGCAGGAGAATCTCTTGAACCCTGGAGGTGGAGGTTGCAATAAGTGGAGATGTGCCACTGCACTCTCTGGCCTGGGCGACAGAATGAGACTGCATCTCAAAAAAAAAAAAACAACAACATGCAACAGTACTATAATCTTTTCTTTTCTTGGGTAGGATTAAAACTTACCTAAAATTTTCCCTGTCCATTTTTCTTCACCTACAGTTATTTGCAAAACCTTCTTGACTCTGCTTCTGAAACCATTGTTCTTTTGTCATTTTTTCCCATTTCCACTGTCATTTCTAGTGCTGGCCCCATCACCTCTTCCCAGATGGGGATTCTCTCGCCTCCAGTCTCTCCCGTGCAGTATGTTCTGCAGACCACATCCAAATTAACCTTCCAAGTTCCATTATTCTTTCTTTTCTTTGTTCGAAAGTCTTTAAACTCCCCAGTCTCTAACACACACACCACACGCCATGGAACCAGGGAACACTCCCATCCTAACTGGGAAATGAGGTCTAAGTGATGAAGTCCAGATGACTCCATCTGGTATCTGAGGCTGCCTGTGGTCTGCTGCAAACCCGCTTCTGTAGATTTCTACTCTGGCCATGCTTGTCCAGTATACTAGTCACCTAGTATAATTGTACTAGTCACCTAGGAAATTGTGTTAAGTACTGGGGAGTCACCAAAGACTCTTGAATAAAGAAAAGAATAATCAAACTTGGAATAATGAAACCTAGAACATATTGCAAAGTGTCCAGCTTTTGCAGTGCTCTGGAATTGTTTATATGGGCTTTTTTGTTGTTGTTCAGACAGAGTCTGGCTCTGTCACCCAGGCTGTAGTGAAATGGGTGCGATCTCAGCTCACTGTAGCCTCTCAGGTTCAAGTGATTCTCCTGCCTCAGACTCCCCAGCAGCTGGAATTACAGGCATCTGCCACCACAGCTGGCTAATTTTTGTATTTTAGTAGAGATGGGGTTTCACCATGTTGGCCAGGTAGGCCTTGAACTTCTGACCTCAAGTGATCCACCTGCCTTGGCCTCCCAAAGTGCTGGGATTACAGCCGTGAGCCACCATGCCCTGCCATATGGGCATTTTTTTAAATGGGAGAATACTCATGGAACTTATTCTTAGCTTTTTTTTCCCCCGAGACGGAATCTTGCTCTGTCACTCAGGCTGGAGTGCATTGGCGCAATCTCGACTCACTGCAACTTCCGCCTCAGTTTAAGCAGTTCTCCTGCCTCAGCCTCCCGAATAGCTGAGATTACAGGCACTTGCCACCTCACCCAGCCAATTTTTGTATTTTTTAGTAGAGGCGAGGTTTCACCATATGGATCAGGCTGGTCTCGAACTCCTGACCTCCTCATGATCTGCCCGTCTCGACCTCCCAAAGTGCTGGGATTACAGGCGTGAGCCACCGCGCCCAGCCAATTCTTAGCCTTCTTAAACTTCTGGAGACAGTTTTAGTAATTTACACATTTTCAGAAAACCCTATTGTAGATTTACGCATTTATTGGTGTAATTAGTATTTTCCAGTTAACCTAATATTTGAGAGTCGCAGTCACATTTGAGGGGAGGAGCTATTCCGTTTCCTTTCTGTGTTACCAGCATCCAGCCAGTGACACAGCTGTTTCGTGGACGTCTGAGCTGAATGACATGGTTGCAGAGCAGCAACACGGACCTGGCCAGCCTTTAGGGACTCACGGGATACATCTCTTGGCCAACTGAAAGTGTTATATGGCTGGGTTCAGGCCCCTCCCCATTATACCCACTCGAGCTGATTTATACTTTACAGTCTAAATTGGCATGGGGCATGCCTTTGGGATTAAATTAATTTATACCAAGTTAGAAAGCATCAGCTGTCAAAGTCAGGGGAGCCTTCTGGAGGCCAGTGTGCTTTCTTTCTTTCTGTATTCCGAGCCCACACTCCAGGCATTCTCTCTTGGATAGCAGCTGGGACAGTCCTTCAAGAGGCCTGCTTTGCATTCCCCTTTGTGTCAGCACGGTTCTGGGTCCCATACAGAAGCCAGATCTTTGACGGAGTCTGTGGTAGTTGGTCCCTGTGCAAATTAGGAAGATTCGCAACCCTCTGAAATAAAAACAACAAACAACGATTGTTTTTTCCTTTAAACACTTTCCCCCTCCTTAAATACACTCAAAGGAATTACAGCAGCAGAGCACATCGATGATCCTTATTCAGAAGGCGAAGAAAAGAGTTTTACTCTTGACTAGCTCTTTAGCAAAAGATTAATGAACATTTTATACGGGGATCAGAAACACATCAAAGCAAGACAAGGTACCTGTAACGCTGTTTAAGGAAAAGTGTGTGCGGTGGGCTGTGAGGGCTAGGAGGACGGCGTTTAGCAATATCCTGCGTATGTCACTGCACTGCCTCGAGCCTGGAAATCGTCTTTGTGTATTAGGCAGGCAGGACTTTCCCAGTGCAGAAGGGTAACTGCATTTCTCAAGAGGTACGGTAAAGACCCTGTTTCTTCTGCTTGTTCCCATCGCGGTGTGAGGCTGGGGGCTGGTCCCCTTGCTCACCTCTGAGTTCTTTTCCCAGCAGCCACTGCAGGGCTGGAAGGACTGGTTCCTTGAGGGTGGAGAAGGTAGAAGGATGTTGAACAGACTTTTCCCTAATGAGCTGCGATGCCAGCTGCAGAGGCGGCAAATCCTGTTACTGCCTTCAGCTACCCTCTGAAGCGGCACTGGGGCAGTGGTGACGGGTCTCCCTGCCCTATGCTGATTAGCTGCCTTTTCTGCTGTTTTTTCCCCCCTTCCTCTTCTGTCCCAGAGCATCTTGGCAAAGTTCAGATTTCTGTGCTCACAGCTCAGTGCTCACAGTGAAAAGGAAATACAAAAGCGGGGGAGAGAAAGTGAGAGGAAAAAAGAGAGAAAAGGCTGGGCTGGAGATTTGTAGTAGAGTCCCTTATTGCCTTAGTCTGAGACTTAAGCTCTGGGTTGAAACCTTAAGCAGTAAAGCTTTGTAAGCTGTAACCTGGATTTCCAAATCGTTCTTGCAGATAGTTTTCTTGGCACATGAACACAGCAGGCCATATATTAAAAGCAGATGAATTTCTATTGTTCGGAGACCTCCGAAATTTGAAAAGGACACTTTGCCGTTTTTCCACAAACTATCATTGTGAGGAAGATGAAATCATCGTAAGATAAATGTTTTCCTGGAGCATTCGCTGTGTGCCGTTGTTTCGTGTAATCATGACAGCCCTCGGAAATAGACACTGTTAATGTGGAAAAGCAAATTTTATTGTAGTAAACACATTTGAAAGTGGTCAGTTCAACAGTATTAAGTAGATTCACATTGTTGTCACACACATCTTTTTCATCTTGCAAATGCCAATATCCGAAATAACCCATTAAAACTAATGGGAAAACGTTTTAACTGATTAGCCAATATTTTAACTGTTCAGCCATTTCTTTTGTTCAGCGGGATTAAAAATAGCTTTCCTGTTTCTTTCCTCTTTGCTGTTTGGATATAAAAATCTGCCTCTGCATTTCATCACAGGACAGGGACCCAGGGCTTGTATTTACTGTGCCTGGGTTTATCCATCTGGTACCAGCTGCCGGGGTTTACAGTTGCTAACGGGAAAGGGAAAAGGTTTGCCCTCCAGGGCTTCACCACCATCCTTGGTTCTCACCTTCGGTGACCCTGCATTTTAAGTTCTTCCAAGCTCCAGGTGTAAGTTCAGCAATGAGTTCGTCACCTCGCAAGTTAGCTTGGATCTGCAAATTTTTTGGTGGGTTTTCTGGGTGGCTTCTGACACATTAAACATAATGTCATAGAATTAGATTTAAAAAGCAATTTTACATTGTGACCCTGTTTTCAGTGACTTGATGAGTTAGTTACTGTATTCCAGGGCTTATGCAATGGGTTATAGCAGGCAAGGGAGAAGAGTTGGAATATTTAATAAATGACACGGTTCCTCTCCCTACCTGCGTCCTTTGAGAGACCATTTAAGCCTATTCATTTCTCCTTGGAAGAGCTGGTTCAGCAGCCCTGGTGTTCTGCTTTCTATTGTGTTATAAGGAAAGGCATTCCTGACACTTGCTACAATGCAGAAAACTTGTTTGCCTCCTTGAAGGATAGTATTCTAGCTAGAACCTAGGCAGCTCTGGAGGGGGAAGCCAGAAGAGGATATCTGTGTGCGGAAGGCAGAGGTGGAGAGAACGGTAATTTTCCTGGAAACCTAATTGTAGAAGTGATATCTAAGGAGATGCCACGTGAACCACATGGCAAACTTTATGCGGCCCCCTCCTTGGTAATGCCCTCCCCGTTCTTAGTTTATGTTCTGAAACGTGGCCTTTGTTACTTATTTCTGTGGGGATGGGGGTCTCGCTCTGTTGCTTAGGATGGTCTTGAACTCCTGGCTTTAAGCGACCCTCTCACCTCAGCCTCCAGTGTTGTCTTTATTATCATTTAATTTGGCACTTGCATTCTTAAAAAAAAATCTTAGGAGATGTCAGTGAGTGCAGACTATCGCACCTTTAATCATGATGCTGTTGGGCTCTTAGTTTATGGTGGCAGAGAAGGGAGCTGAACTGGACCAATAGAGATGTGTGGGCATGGGCCGGGTGCAGTGGCTCACACCTGCAATCCCAGCACTTTGAGAGGCCGAGGCAGGCAGATCACGAGGTCAGGAGATCAAGACCATTGGTTTGTGTTGTTTGTTTATTTGTTTAATTTAATCCTGACCAACATGGTGAAACCCCATTTCTACTAAAAATATGAAAATTGGCTGGGCATGGTGGCGTGCGCCTGTCATCTCAGCTACTCAGAAGGCTGAGGTAGGAGAATCGCTGGAGCCTGGGAGGCAGAGGTTACAGTGAGCCAGCATCACGCCGCTGTACTCCAGCCTGGTGACAGAGTGAGACTCCGTCTCAAAAATAAAAGGAAAGAAATGTGTGGGGTTGCATGGATGCCACAGTGAAAGGTAGCGGTGGTGGGAACAGTGTGGCGGAGCTCAGCTGGGAGGACTTCGCAGGTAAAGTTTCTAAAGTAAAGAACTGCAGTATGGCTTGGCAGACGGAAAGGAATCCCACCTAGGGAGAATGACACGTGTGAGGGCTTAGAGAAAAGACCCAGCTTTTGGGGTGGTCATTCTAATTGTAGAAACCATCAGGGCTTTTTAGAATGGAGGATGTTGGCAACGGGGAGCAGCGTGGTTGTAGGAAGAACACTGCACTCGGTGACCTGGGTTTCACTCGGCTCTGTCACTGCTCTGCCGAGTGTCCTCGGAGAAGCCGGTTAACCGTTCCAGACCTACTTTCTTTATCTTGGTCCTCCCCCGACACTTAAAAGAGACAGGGTCTTGCTGTGCTGCCCAGGCTGGTCTCAAACTCCTGGGCTCAGCGATGCGCCTGCCTCAGCCTCCCATGTATCTGGGACCATAGGCACGCACCACTACATCCGGCTAGTTTCTGCAAATTTAAATTGAGAGAACGGAAATATGTGACCTGTGGTTTTATTTCCAGCACTAGCATTCCTTGATTCTGACCTGCCTTTCAACTGAGATGACCTGGGACTTTTTGCTTTGAGAATTTCGCCTCTGTTGGAAGTCACTGGGAGGCTTGCCCCGTGCCCAGCTTAAAACATGAGCCATTCAAGTCTTCCCTCGCCTCACCGGCCTTTACTTCTGGCAAATCTTGAATTCCTCTTTCTCCTTTCTTGCCCCTTCCCTCATTTAGTAAGTCCTTCAGAGCCGTCTTCCTGCACCGTTGACTCGGGCTAACATCTTCCCTCCCACCCTCTGCCACTAGAGTTCCTTGTATATACACAGCAGCTAGATCAGTCTCACTTTGCCTCTCTGTAGAAATAAACTGAGGTGGACCTCCATTGTCTCCCGAGGAAAGGCCAAACTCATTAGCTGGGTATTCAGGATCGCCCGTCAATCTCGGCTCACATTACTCCCCTTCACATAACCTACGGAATAGTTAAACTGAACCTAATATCCCCCTGCACCTGTTCATGCCCCGCCTCCCTCCCCATTGTCACTCGGTCACAATTTCCCGTCTCACCAGCTCTCCCAGGCTTCCACGGCAGAAGTAACCCTTTTCTTCTCAGCTCCCATAGCATGTTTTCTGTACCGGCTAGTACTGATTGGTTTGTGTTTTTTGTTTGTTTGAGACCGCATCTCGCTCTGTCGCCCAGGCTGGAGTACAGTGGCGCGATCTTGTTTCACTGCAGTCTCCACATCCCAGGTTCAAGCGATTCTTGTGTCTCAGCCTCAGTAGCTGGGATCACATGTGCATGCCACCACACCTGGCTAATTTTTGTGTTTTTAGTAGAGACGGGGTTTCACCATGTTGGCCAGGCTGGTCTCGATCTCTTCACTTAAGTGAGCCACCATGCCTGGCCAGAGCCATGGTATTTCTGTACTAGAAGCAGACCACCCTGTGTAGTGTCGGCTACCATGCGATTGCTGTTAAGATCAAAAGTTGCATCTTACACACATCTCGTGCTTTCAGAACGGTTAATAAGATTGTCAGAAGTTTGGTTTTTCTGGGGATTGTTGATCTGGTTATGAGCAAGTCAAACCATAGGGAGCAGACTCTTGGGAAATGGTTTGCATGCAGAAGACTGCATCCTGGTTGAAAGACTGTGGGCAAACTAAATGATGCTGTCATCCCAGAAATTGCCTGCTTATTTGGGGTTATTGAGGAGGGAAATAGGATCTCCCGAAGTTCCCACGGCCACTTTGTCCAGTGGACCTTTCCAAGCAATTCTTTGTGAGAATACCATGTGAAGACAAGCTGAACCCCAAGCAAAGCCAAGACACCTACATAGGTGTTACCTCATTCTGTTTAGATGATGTAAGATTAGCCTTGGTTCTCGCAATCTGCTGTCATCAGCCATGTAGGTGTGGTGTCCGAAAATAAAAATTGTCATTATTGCTTACTAACCAATACCATTCAAAATATAGTGGTTCTTGAAAGCTCTTGCAGTTGGTTTATCTCTTGAGAAGGTTTAAGTAAATGACAAATACGTTACAAACACTTACATGAGCGCTCTTTTCCTCTTTTGCGATTAAAATAGAAAGCAGTACAGCACGTTTATATTTATACTCGATTATATATAATCAAAGAGTTAAGCTCTTTAATTACGCAGCTACCGTTGATTTATCAAAAATTGTTATTCATGCTTCTTCCCACGTACGGGTAAGAGGAATGGGTTGGGACGGAGCAGTGGGATAAATAAGCCCCCAGGAAAAAGAAAATGGGGAAGACAGTTGCTCTGCTCATTGTAACCAAAAGCAAGGACACAGCTGATCTCTGGCAAGTCCACCTGCTCCTGAGACCGTTCAGTTCTTGGGGCTTGTGCTGGCAGCAGGGAGGGGGTGCGTTTCACGAAACTCTGATTTCTCAACTTCCCTCTCTGCCTCCCTCAGGAGTTAGAAGCTGCCCTTCACAGAGATGACGTGGAGTTTATCAGTGACCTGATTGCCTGCCTGCTTCAGGGCTGCTATCAACGAAGAGACATCACGTGAGTAATTCTGGTATTTCTAAGTATCTCTTGCGGGGAGAGCTCATTAACCAGACATAGTGATGTTTCCCGTCTGCTGTGACAAGCCAGAACCGATCGTTAGCCTTCACGGGACGGTGTAGATGGTGGACACGCACGTGAATTCCGGGCCGGGTTTGGCTTGTCCCACAGTTGAGTTTTTATTCCATCACAGCCTTTGAGTTAATTTCACTCTCACAAATCTGTGTCACATACTCTTGGATACGCCAGCTGACATATTTGAGTGTAGAATTTCTTCTTCTTGAGTTTGCCTTTTTCTGATTTTGTTTGCAGTATGGTGAAATAATTGCGTAAGAAATGAAAACTGGTTTGTATTACATTTCTGCCACTTCAGTATCTTCTGTTGCTTACATAGCCAGCAGCAGCGATGTAATTAACCTGGAGCCTAAGCACCCTTACCATGTAACTGCAAGGTAAGCAGCTCTCCAGTGCCTTTAAGAACGTAGACACCTGGAGCGAAATGTGGTGCATGGAAACAGAGTCCTGATAGGACCTCTTGTTTGGATCATTACTTGATACACATTCCTTTGCTGCGTGTCTGTAGAGAGCAGAACTACAGGGCAAGCTCACAAAAAGCTGAGACGCTGTGGGTTTCCCAGTCTCCTGCCCTCTGATGTCATGTGGGAGTTTGAGTTGTTACGGTTGATATTTCTCAGATAGGTAAAGATGGTATGAAATATTTTTGTTGTAATGAATTCAGTCTGTTAGGGCTGGGACATGAGGCTTGCTGTTAACGTGCAATAAAGTTGTATACGAGGTGAGAGAGAATGTAAATGGCGTTTTTATCAGGGTGGAAGTCTGCATTCTCTAGGGGAGAGTTATTTCCCCTGCACTCAGCATAATGGCTTCCCCCTAGAATACCGCGGTTGTATTTACAAATACAAATACACTTAAAAGTATACCTTAGAATATTGTCTTCCATTCTCTATGTAAGATGTGTACTTGGGAGTTTGTATTTTTTAAGCACCGTTGTATTCAAACCTTGTGTATAATTCTACATTTTCATAATCTGGATTTTTTTTTCATTATAGCAATCAATTGTCTCATAACCACATTTTCTCTAAATGTCATTGTCAAATAATCCAGTCTGGTAGCTGACAGTTACGTCTCGCTTTTAGCTGTGACAAACGCATTATAATGCGTAGCTTTGCACAGAATTCACCAGGTTCCTGGAAGTGCATCACTCAGTCAAAAGATGTGCCCATTTAAGATCTTGGTTTTAAGCAAGTTGCCAGGCTTCCCATCGCAGAGGTGGTTGTATTTTAGCCGTAAATGATCAGGGCATGAGTGTGTCTGCCTGCGTTGTCCTGTGAGCCCTCGGTACACAGACTGCTGGGTCCTGGCAGCACAGACACTCACCAGGTCTCTTGGAGCTCACAGTTCTGACAGGGAGGTCCGCTAATCGCTACAGTAATGATTATGTAGTTGCCACGTATACAGCTACAGCGTAAGTGCTTAGAAATAAAAATACAACATATTAACAGCATATAACCTGGGTAAGGAAGTGACTTGTGAACTAGGCCTTCATGTATGGGCTGTCTTCTCCCATAGGATGTTTCTCAGTGGCAAGATTCATCCCTCGGATTTGTCTTTCTGTTTAAAATTGCTCTTAACTAATGCTACGTGTTTGTTCTTCGGGGTAATGGTTACAGAGTTATGTCATGTTTTTTAAGATATCCCCTTATTATCTTCTCATTCTAACTAGAATAAAAGAAACCTATGAAGAAATTTGGGCAAAATTGACATTTCTACAATATGGTCTTTTTTGGGGGCATGGGGAGACAGGGTCTTGCTCTTCACCCAGGCTGGAGTGCAGTGGCAGGAGCCTACCTCACTGTAGCCTCGACCTCCTGGGCTGTAGCAGTCCTCCCACCTCAGCCTCCTGAGTAGCTTATTACAGGACTGCACCACCATGCCCAGCTGATTTTTAACAATTTTTGTAGAGACAAGGTCTGTGTCCCCCTGGCTGGTCTTGAACTTGTGGCCTCAAGCAATCCTGCTGCCTTGGCCTCTCAAAGTGCTGGGATTACAGGGAGCCACTGTGCCTTGCCCCTACAAGTATTTTTGAAATAGTACAATACCGTATCCCTTTATCTGTATTTAATTTGCAGTTTATTGGCCTTGATTTTCCTTTAAGTTAGTATTCTTTTGATTTTCTAGGTTTATTGTCTATCTCTCTTTTCAATGTAAATACTCATGTCTACTTCAGGATATATTAGTTATCTACTGTTAAGTAACAAGTTACCCTAAAACCGAGGAACTTAGATCACAAAACTGGGTGCGTCTAGCTCGAGATGGCTTTACAGGGCTGAGGTCAAGACACCAGGTGACAGCAGTCACCTTGAAACTTATTACTCGTGTATAATACACACACACAGAAAAGTGCACACTTCCTAATTCTACAGCTCAATGAATTTTCACAAACTGTGTAATGTAGACCCTGGACAAGAAAGAATGCTACAACCTGTTTGAGTTTTTTCACCGAAGGGATTTGCCTGAAGTGATGGTCATGTGGTCCAGCCGTTACTGTGAACGCGCACTCGTTCCTAGCTGAAGTTCTACTTTGATCTCATTCTAAAGAAAGAGAAATTTGGATAAGTGAGTGTGTACCTGTTAGGCACAAAGAAATTAAGTAATTTTTTAAGCTGTATATAACAGTTCAGTCTTGGAGGACTAACTTGCCTCATCTATAAAATGGAGTTAATGACAATATTAGGAGGATTAGATGTTAAATGTCAACTTACTATGAGGATTAAATGAAATGATTAGTGAGAAGCATTAGAACGGCCTTGACAGTGTGTACAGTAATCGGCGCGTATAGAAACACTATCCTTTACTCAGGAGGCTGAGGCAGGAGAATTGCCTGAACCCAGGAGACGGAGGTTGCGGTGAGCCGAGATCGCGCCATTGCACTCCAGCCTGGGCAACAAGAGCGAAACTCCGTCTCAAAAAAAAAAAAGAAAAAAAAGAAACACTATCCTTACTTTTTCTTAGCTTAGAAAGCAAATTTCAACTTAAGCAGCTTTCCTTACCCTTTTCCATGGTGGTTTGCATGTTTCAGAACAGGGGCCAGCAGCTGTTTTCTGTAAAGGGCCAGATAGTCATCGCAGGCGTGCATCACACGTATCGTTCTGCTCAGTGCGGACTGCATTGCAAATGAAAGTGTGTCTCCCCTGGAGACATTGTTGCTGTGGTAATATGGTGGCACCTGGTGCGTTGCTCACATGGTTGTGGTGATGCTGGTGTAAACAAACCTAGTGCCCTGCCAGTCATATGAACACACAGCACGTGCAGTCATGTCCGCTACATCATACTCGATAGTAAACAACTCTTACTGGTTTCTGTATTTACTATGCTGTACTTTCAATCATTATTTTAGAGTGTATTTCTTCTAGTTTTGTTTAGTTCTTTCAACACAGGGTCTCCCTCTGGCACCCAGGCTGGAGTGCAGTGGCACAATCTTGGTTCCCTGCAACCCCCACCTCTGGGGCTCAAAGGATCTTCCCACTTCAGCCTTCTAAGTAGCTGAAACTACAGGTACGTACCACCAGGCCCGGCTAATTTTTTTATTTTTTGGTAGAAAGAGGGTTTCATCATATTGGCCCAGCTGGCTTTGAACTCCTGACCTCAAGTGAGCTGCCTGCCTCAGCCTCCCAGAGTGCTGGGATTACAGGTGTGAGCCAACAAGCCCCGTCTAGTTACTTTTTAAAAGTTAACTATACAACCGCCTCAGGCAGGTCCTTCAGTAAAGATTCCAGAAGAAGGCGTTGTTACCATAGGAGATGACAGCACCGTGCATGTTACTGCCCTGACCTCAGTGGGACAAGATGTCAAGGTAGAGGACAGTCATATTTATGATCCTGACCCTGTGTAGGCCTGAGTTGACGTGTGCATTTTTGTCTTCATTTTTAACAAAAAACTTCAAGTGTAAAAATTTAAAAATTCAACAATAGAAAAAACTTATAAGGATTTTTATACAGAAGGCTGCCACGCAGTGGCTCATGCCTGTAATCCCAGCACTCTGGAAGGATGAGGTGAGGGGATGGCTTGGGGCCAGGACTTCGAGACCAGCCTGGGCAATGTTGCAAGACCCTATTTCCACTTAATAAAACAAAAACAAACAAACAAAAAAAACAATTAGCTGGGCATGGTGGCGCATGCCTGTGGTCTCGGCCACTAGGGAGGCTGAGGGGGGAGGATCGCTTGAGCCTAGGAGTTCCAGGCTGCAGTGAGCTAAGGTCACTACTGCATTCTGGGGCTACAGAGCAGAAAAAAAGGAAAGAAAATATTTCTGTACAGCTCTAAAAAGTATTTGAAGCTATTACTACAAGATTATCAAAAAGTTAAAAGTTTATAAATTGTTAAATGTCATGGTAAGCAAAATTTATTGAGGAAAGGGTTTTTTAAAAAATAAACACAGTGTAGCCTGTGTTCACAGCGTTTAGAAAGTTTACGGTGCTATACAGTCACGTGCTAGGCCTTCACATTCATTCACTACTCAGGTACTGATTCATCCAGAGCACTCCAGTCCCGCAAGCTCCATTCCTGACAAGCTGTTTATACAGATGTGCCATTTTAAAATCCTTAACCATGCATTTCTCAGAACATGTCCCTTTTATTAAGCAATGCATGACGATTTTAGGACCCTCACTCCCAACAGAGTCTCACTCCGTTCCCCAGGCTGGAGTGCATTGGCCCAATCCTAGCTCACTGCAGCCTCAAGCTTTAAGGCTCAAGCAATCCTCCTGCCTCAGCCTCCTGAGTAACTAGTCCTACAGGTGTACACCTGCCTCATATTTTTGGCTTTGTGTTGCCCCTACTCAGCTCTGTTAACTGTGAAAGCAGCCATAGGCAATACAGAAAAACCAATGGTGACCGTGTTTTATTAGAACTTTATAACCAAGGTTTGGCATTTATACCATTTTCACTTGCCAGGGAAGACTGCTTTTCTGTTAATTTTTTTGCCCCCAACCATTAAAAAATATAAATACCATTATTAGAGGCTATTTTAAAAAAAAAGCAGTGGGGGCCGGGCACGGTGGCTCAAGCCTGTAATCCCAGCACTTTGGGAGGCCGAGGCGGGTGGATCACGAGGTCAAGAGATCGAGACCATCCTGGTCAACATGGCGAAACCCCGTCTCTACTAAAA
>NW_016107922.1:704259-707148 GCF_001604975.1 Cebus imitator | reverse complement strand
AGACGGGGTTTCACCATGTTGACCAGGATGGTCTCGATCTCTTGACCTCGTGATCCACCCGCCTCAGCCTCCCAAAGTGCTGGGATTACAGGTGTGAGCCACTGTGCCCGGCCTCCACATTTCCTTTCAACTGTACTCTCCACCTGAGGTTTTCCCACTTAGAGGACAGCGTGACACTGTCTGCTCGTGGAAGTAATACTAGCCAACATGTCCAGTGTCGCAGATGCTGCCAGCTGCTTCCCAAGAACACTCACTTAATCCTCCCGACAGCCCTCTAACAGAAAGTCACCTCCTGTGCTCATGCCATGTCCTTACTCCACCTTTTCTATGTTTAGATATGTCTAGACCCACAAATCCTTACATTTTATCCTCCTTCCATCAAGGATGGAACTTGAGGTACAGAGAGGTAAAATAAATTGCGCAAGGTTACGCAGCCGGTAATTGAGACAGTACACAGTACACACCCGTCCCCAGACCTCCAGCCCCTACCTGCAACCCCAGTCTGTAAATGAGAAATGTAGAAGAAAAGTATTAAGTCAAACGGTTTTCCTTGAAAACAGGATTTTTAACTCTTTGGCACACTTAGGAAGCCCGTGAAGAAAAGTATTGGCCAGGCACGGTGGCTCATGCCTGTAACCTCAGCACTTTTGGGAGGCTGAGGCAGGCCACTCACTGGAGCTCAGGAGTTTGAGACGAGCCTGGGCAACATGGTGAAACCCCAGCTCTACAAAAAGTATTATACAAAAATTAGTGGGGTGCAGTGGCGCACACCTGTAGTCCCAGGTACTCAGGAGGAAGAGGCAGGGAGACCTTGTCTCAAAAGAAGAAAAAAAAATAAGTATTAAAGAGTGAAATTTTTGATATAATGTTTTATTCATCCAACAGCAGAGCTAATTTTCCAAAATTACTGTCTTCAGCTATCTGTGAGCATAAGTACTATTTGGAAATATCTGTGGTATCTTTATTACTTCAGTAGAAACCAGATGTTTCTGTGACCTCTGCTTTAAAAGGTGGGTTTTATTTTTGTTTTTAAGACAAGGTCTCACTCTTTGGTGCAGTATTGAGCACGGTGGCGCAGTCATAGCTCACTGCAGCCTCCAACTCCTGGGCTCGAGCCATCCTCACACCTCAGCCTCCTGAGTAGCTGGGATGACAGGCAGGTGTCACGTGCCCGTCTGAAGGGTTTGTAAATCCTAGATCAATCTGCAGTCCATCATCAACAGCTTAGACATGAAAGGGACCTCATCATCGAGTACAGTGTATTTTTTTACCTGAAACAAAACTCAGGAATAAGCCAGAGAGACACTGAGAATAAAGTCTCAATTCAAATGATTCTCAGGAATTCGTTCATTTTGTTGCCAAAATAAGGTGGTATTTGACTGGGTGTAGGGCGTGGCAGCTGGGCTCCGAGGAGGCCCCGGTGATGCTGTGGAACCCTCTGTGCCTATATGTGACACGCTCCTGGTGGCATGTCAGTTGCATGCTAGTGTTCACCGTCACACTCTGAAGACCCCCCTTGCGGCTTGGATGAAGCAGGAGCCGTGCTGGGAAAACCACGTGGCTGGGAATGCGGGTGGCCTCAAGAGCTGAGGGTAGCCTTACCACAGCTGTGCGTGCTCCCCAGGATAAACCAGGCCATAAGAAAGAGTGTCAGGCAAGGGCCGGGCGCAGCAGCTCACACCTATAATCCCAGCACTTTGGGTGGCCAAGGTGGGCAGATCACAAGGTCATGGGGTTCAAGACCAGCCCTGACCAACATGGTGAAACCCCATCCCTACTAAAAATACAAAAATTAGCTGGGCGTGGTGGTGTGCACCTGTAGTCCCAGCTGCTCAGGAGGCTGAGGCAGGAGAATCGCTTGATCCAGGAGGCGGAGGTTGCAGTGAGCCGAGATCGCGACACTCTAGCCAGGGTGACAAGAGCCTGGGCGACAAGAGCCTGGGCAACGAGAGCGAGACTCCGTCTCAAAAAAATAAGAGAGAATGTTAGGCAAATAGTGCAAGTCACAGAAGCATACACAGCAGTGACTTACTCTTTTGAGCGTAAGCCAAGGAGAGCCAAATAAGGATACATATATGTGGAAATCTTACAAAGAAAATGGAGACGATGCTTATCACAGTTCAGGAAAGTTAGGATGCCTGGTACCCAGGCATGAGTAAGCACGAGAAGACAGAAGGCATGAGTAAGCACGAGTGGCATCCTTGAAGGCGGTGGTTCTTAGGGAATAACACAGTCACCGAGGGTGGCTGAAACACAGATCTCTGGGCCCAGCAGCATTTAACTCAGTGGGCCTGGGCTGGGGCCTGGGAATTTGCATTCCGTGTAAGTTCTGGGTGGTGCTGTTACTGCATGCTGCTGGTCCAGGGCTTGGCCGGAAGGTCACTAATCTAAGACATCGTTCACTTTCTGTTTTTCAGCTGCATGCTGAAAACTGGATTCTTCATGATTGACAATGCTTTGCCTTTCTCTTTCGGTATAAAACATCAGCAGAATTGTGATTTGATACTAACATGTTCTTTTCAGCACTGCATACTTTTTCTCCTGTATTCTCCCTGCAATTGCGTTTTCTAGTCAGTAGGGTTTATGGGCCTGTATCAGTAAAAATACTTAAGTTTTACTGGCGGCTTGTCCAGCAGCTTTGTTTTCCGTTGGGAAGCACACTGGCAATTGAGCACTGGGTGGAAAATAGGAACTTCTGGCTGGCTCTTCACTATCAAAGTCAAGCTACGATGGGATCAAACTGTGTTTACTGCTAAAATGTTTTTTTTTTTTGCCAGTACATCTTTAGTAGAGTGCTCTTTACATAATGCAGATGGATTTGTGCTTCAGTGTGATCTTCACCCACTGTCTTACACTCTTAAACTTTTTTTTTTTTTTTTTTTTTTTTTT
>NW_016107922.1:692452-701439 GCF_001604975.1 Cebus imitator | reverse complement strand
AGGAGAATTGCCTGAACCCAGGAGGCGGAGGTTGCGGTGAGCCGAGGTCGCACCATTGCACTCCAGCCTGGGTAACAAGAGCGAAACTCCGTCTCGAAAAAAAAAAATGTGTTGTACTTTATTTTGTCTGTGATCCAAAAGTGTATTATCTAAGTTCTGGGTATGTGCGTGATTTCTAACTTAATTTCATGTGTTTAGATAATATACTTGGGGGTACTTTCGTCTTTTGAAGCTTTTTGAGACTTATTTTATATCCAAGCATATGGTTTATCTTGCACTTGAAAAAAATATGTATTTGGCAGTTTCTTTGTATCCTGTAAGTGTCACGTAACTCAGGTTAGTAATATTGTTGAGTTCCATCCCTTACTGGGGGGGTGGTGGTGTGGTGTGTGTGTGTGTGGTCTGCTAATCAGAAGGCAGTATTAAAATCTCTCTGATTGTGGGTCTGTTACTCCCTTTGGTTGTGCCCATTTTGTCTCATGAATTGTGGTGTCCTGTTGTTACCGAACGCATAGCAGTAGCTTTGTTACGTAGTCTGGGAAATTGTTCCATTTTTTCTTATGCGACACGCTGTCTCCACATCTGCTTTACCTCACATTAATCCTCAGCTTTCTCATGCTCACTCTGCCTGCTATATCGTTTTCTATCCTTTTAATCTTTGTATTTTTATATTTAAATTACATCTAATAGATACCCTGTAGTGGGGCCTTCCTGTTTTTCACTCAGTCTAACCATTTTTTTTATTGCGATGTTTAATCTGCTTACATTTGATGTAGTTACTGGTATGTCTCTTTTTCTGCTTCTCCTTGTTTTCTTGTTTTGGTGGGAGGTATGGAGTGTCACTGTGTCGCCAGACTGGAGTGCAGTGGCGCAATCTCAGCTTGTGGCAGCGTGCGTCTCCCAGGTTCAAACGATTCTCCTGCCTTAGCCTCCATAGTAGCTGGGACTACAGGCTCGTGCCACCACGTCCTGCTAATTTTTGTATTTTTAGTAGAGATGGGGCTTCACCATATTGACTAGGGTGGTCTCAAACTCCTGACCTCATGATCTGCCCACCTCAGCCTCCCAAAGTACTCTGATTACAGGCATGAGTCACCATGCTGGGGCTCCTTATGTTTTTTAAAGTGTACAATTTCTTCTTTTTCTTTTCTTTTTTTTTTTTTTTTTTGAGACGACTATCGCCCTGTCACCCAGGCTAGAGTGCAGTGGCGTGATCGCGGCTCACTGCAACCTCCACTTCCGGGGTTCAAGCGATTCTTCTGCCTCAGCCTCCGGAGTAGCTGGGACTACAGCCGCGTGCCACCACGCCCATCCAATTTTCTTCTATTCTTAGTGGAGACAGGGTTTTACCCCATGTTAGCCAGGATAGTCGTGATCCGCCCACCTCGGCTTCCCAGAGGTTGGGATTAGAAGCCTAACCACCGAGACCAGCCCAATTCATTGGTTTTTATGTATTCACAAAATTGTGCAACCATCACCACTATCTTAATTGGAGAATACTTCCATCATGCATTACCCTACAAAAGACACTTTGTACCCGTTAGCGATGGCCACACATTCCGCCAATCCCAGTTCCAGCATCACTGTTCTCCTGACTGTCACAGGTTTGAGTGTGGTAGGCACATCTTGTAACTGGCGCCATATAGGAAGCGTCCTTTTGTATCTGGCTATTTTTACTTAGAGTTATTTTTGAAGTGTTAACCATCTTGTAGCAGGAATCAGTACTTCATTCCTTTTCATGGTCAAATAATACTTCGTCACGTGGATACACGCTTTATTCTTCAGTTCGTGGGCATGTGCGCAGATGTTACTTGTTGGCTATTATGAATTCTGCCTCTCTGAACATTTGCGTGCAAGCCTCTGTGTGGATGTGTGTTTTCCTTTCTCTGGAGCGTGTACCTAGGAGCTTGAGTGGCTGGATCAGTTGGTAGCTCAGTGCAACTTGGTGAAACTTCCACAGCAGCTGTACCCCTTAGCGTTCCCACCAGCCGTGCGTGAGGCTCCAGGTCCCTGCATCCTGGTCAGCACTTGTTACTGTATGTTTTTTGACGTCCACCATCATAGTGGACGTGAAGGGGGAGCTCAGTGCAGGTTTGACTTGCATATCCCACGTGGCTGCGGTTGGGAAACTTCTCTGCTGCCTTCTGGTTTTTGTTTCTTTCTTGGTCCTTTAATGCTTTCTTTCAAGTATGTGAATTTTTTTTTTAAGTGTATCACTTTATTTCCACTATTGGCTTCTTCTTCCTGTGTGTGTGTATTTTTTTTTTTTTTTTTGAGACAGAGTTTTTTTTTTGTTACCCAGGCTGGAGTGCAATGGGGCGATCTCAGCTCACCGCAACCTCCTGGTTTCAGGCAATTCTCCTGCCTCAGCCTCCTGAGTAGCTGGGATTACAGGCATGCGCCACCACGCCCAGCTAATGTTTTGTATTTTTTGTAGAGACGGGGTTTCACCATGTTGACCAGGATAGTCTCGATCTCTTGACCTCGTGATCCACCCACCTTGGCCTCCCAAAGTGCTGGGATTACAGGCGTGAGCCACCGCGCCCCGCCGTGTGTGTATTTTTAGCAGTTGTAGGGCAAACAATATACATTTAAATTATCTAGAGCTATCCAGAATTTGTATTGTGCCTGTTTGTGCCTTATACTTGAGACTTCTCACTTCAGCCATACAGAATTCAGGTTTCATTAAAAGTAGCCTTTATCATTTTAAAGATAAATGTTGGGTTTATTCACTTTCTTGGTCACCCAACATAAACATTCATAACCATATGTAAGAATCTATAGTATGTACGTTTCTCTAGTAGTCAAAGACAATGTTTTACATTGATTTTGACTTAATCATATTTTCCTTTAATTTGAAATAGCCATGATTTTAACTTGCTTGGCTCTAATGTTTATTTATGTCAGATGTAGTAGCTGTTCTACAGCCCTGGAGGAAAACTATCTTAATGATTTTGGCCCGGTCTTTTTATAAGCTTCAAGAATATGCGCTTTATCAAGTATTCATACAGAGTCTTTTACTTGCTGCTTTACCAGAACCAGAATCTTTCTCTCAGTCCAATACTCATGTTAAATGTGGCTCACTGTGTGTACATGTATTTTATTTGCTTCGCAAATGGGAGAAGGCAATGTGAGTTTTCGTCTTGTCTCCATTCTGGGAAGCCTGGTGCCTGAGCTTTATTGCTCCCCTGTAAAGAGACCATGGCTGCCTTTCCATGTCCCTAATACATGCCTCAAAGAACTCAAGAGCCTTCTCATGCTACTAAAAATACAGAAACTAGCTGGGCGTGGTGGTTTGTGCCTGTAGTCCCAGCTACTCAGGAGGCTGAGGCAGGAGAATCACTTGAACCCCCGAGGTGGAGGTCGGTCTCTGTCTCTCTCATTCTCTTTCTCTCTGGGAAAAAAAGAGGTAATTAAGAGCCAGGCATGAATCACTGTGCCCAGCCAATTCATCAGATTCTTAAAAGTGTTTTCTGTCCTGTAGAAGATGAAGAACCACCAAATCAAAAGAATTAGCCTGAGTTTTAGCTTCCTGGCGCCTTTTTATTCAAATCACCCTTGGCCAGTACCTTTGCCCTCAAGACGTTTTTTTCCCCATTCACTTTCTGATTTTCAAAAGGAAATGTAGATTTCTAGGAGAAGGCTGATCTACATACACATAAATGGAATTGTCTCGGATTGTAGGCCCTCAAGCATCTCCTGGTTTAAGGTAGCATGGAGATAGATGCCTTAAGAAAGCTTTTAGCAAAACTGGTTTTTGTTTTAAGTCAGAGTCTCACTCTCACCCTGGCTGGAGTGCAGTGGTGAGGCCTCGGCTCCCTGCAACCTCTGCCTCCTGGGTTCAAGAGATTCTCCTTCCTCAGCCTCCTGAGTAGCTGGCATTACACGTAAGAGCCACCATGCCTGGCTAATTTTTTTTTTTTTTTTTAAGTAGAGATGGGGTTTCACCATGTTGGTTAGGATGGTCCTGAACTCCTGACCTCGTGATCTACCAACCTCGGCCTCCTGGAGTGCCGCCACCACGCCTGGCCAAAAGTGATGTAATTTAAACTGAGTAGGACAGTAGGCCTTTTGGAAAGGAATCTCAAACATGCAATTCTTCCAGACGAGTAAGGGCTTCCAGACAGATGGTAGGCCAAAGGAGCGGCGCTGTAGGTACACACACAGTGTCTGCTCGGCTGGTGTGCCTGTACTTTCTCAGCCTCACTTTGGAATAAGAAAGGTCTGGCTCCCTGGCCCAGCATCTTCTGCACATCCTACAGTGAAGCTGCTATTCTGGCGAAACGATACAGATTTCACTGATTCCGTGTTTTATTTTATTGCAGAAAAAAGCAGACCTTAGTGATTGTGGAACATGGTGTACGTTAGAAATTCTTGAAAGCATGCGGTAAAGAGATTTATTGCCAAAGGATGATTGTCTTCTTCACACTTCTGGCTACTAAAAAAAAGCAGATTTTTTTTTTTTTAAACTTTTTCATTTTCAAATTCACCATTGCCACGCTGTCTACATTTTAATGCAAGCTTGAACTACTCTTTGCCCTGCTCCTCACTCCTGAAGGGGTGGCAGCAACGTCACAGACTTGGAGAGGCGGCCAGCCCAAAGCCTGCAAGGTTCAAGCAGGTCTTATGGCCAGTGCTCGTGTGCTGAATGTGAACGCTGCAGTCCCTGAAATGTATGAGAGCCCCGAAGGACGCTGCATTTGATAAGCTACTCACATTTTCCCCAGCGAGATAATAGTAGGGGAAAACGCTTCTTCTCTGTTTGAAAAATCAAACTGTTAAATTTCTTATCTGCCTAAGCCTCCTTAATTTTTTCCATTAATATTTTCTTTGACTTTGCTGCAAATAAAACTACCATAGATTATAAGTCAACATGGTACATGCCTAATTTTAAAATTATACCAATAACTTCTTTAGGCCGCTTTGTTATTTTTTTTTTAAATTTCACATCAAGCATGAGGTACATTTTTTTAAATTTTTTTTTTTTTTATACTGAGTCTTGCTCTGTCATCCTGGCTGGAGTGCAGTGGTGCGATCTCGGCTCACTGTAACCTCTGCCTCTCGGGTTCAAGCAATTCTCCTGTCTCAGCCTCCTGAGCCGCTAAGACTACAGACGCACATCCCCATGCCCAGCTAATTTTTTGTATTTTTAGTAGAGATGGGGGTTCACCATATTGGCCAGGCTGGTCTAAAACTCCTGACTTCATGATCCACCTGCCTCTGCCTCCGAAAGTGCTGGGATTACAGGCGTGAGCCACCTCACCTGGCCGCATGACGTAAATTATATCTTGATTCTTAATAGTTGAGGTGTAAAATAACCATCTAACAAAAACAGTACTTTTTTTCATGCAAGGCACATTTAGGAACTAATCAAAATGCATGGCCAGGCATGGTGGCTCACCTCTGTAATCTTAGTACTTTGGGAGGCTGAGGCAGGCAGATCACCTGAGGTGAGGAGTTTGAGACTAGCCTGGCCAACGTGGTCAAACTAAAAGTACAAAAATTAGCCAGGCATGGTGGTGAGTGCCTATAATCCTGGCTACTCAGGAGGCTTAGGCAGGAGAATCACTTGAACCTGGGAGGCAGAGGTTGCAATGAGCCGAGATCATGCCATCGCACCCTAGACAAGGCTGCAAAAGCAAAATCTATTTTTTTAAGAAAATGAGCCAGGCACAGTAGCTGATACCTGTAATCCCAGCACTTTGGGAGGCCAAGGCGGGTGGATCACAAGTTCAGGAGATCGAGACCATCCTGGCTAACACAATGAAACCCCGTCTCTACTAAAAATACAAAAAATCAGCCAGACATGGTAGCAGGTGCCTGTAGTCCCAGCTACTATGGAGGCTGAGACAGGAGCATCCCTTGAATCTGGGAGGTGGAGGCTGCAGTGAGCTGGGATTGTGCCACTGCACTCCAGCCTGGGTGACAGAGTGAGACTCCGTCTCAAAAAAAAAAAAAATGATCATTTACACCTCGGTGTGGTAAGATGCACTTGTAGTCCCAGATGCTCTGGAGTCCAAGGTGGGAGGACTCCTTGAGCTCAGGAGTTTGAGTCCAGCCTGGGGAATACAGTGAGACCCCATATGGGGAAAAAAGATATTTAATACAATTATCGGATTGCCAGACTCTACCAAAGAAAAAAATTTTAATTGCCATGTAGGTGTCTTAAATGTTCTCTATAGAAAAACTGTCTCCAAATTTTAGTATACAGACCTGGGAGGATTGCTTGAGTCCAGGAGTTCAAGACCAGCCTGGACAACATGGTGAGACGCCATCTCTACCAAAAATTAAAGAAAAAGAAAATGTAGAATGCAGTGTTTTGTAACATGCCTTAAAATTCATATAATAGAATGTAAAATTATAGTTGCATATCAGTGTAGCCATTTGTATTCTGGAGGCGTTCCCGCCTTTGTATCTTAAAATGAAATACAAATTAGCTTAGGCCAACTATGAGTTTCTCTTTTTCTTTTTTCCTGCCGCCTAAATCAGGAACCCAACTTTGTACTGTCTGTCTGAACCACAGAGTGTCTAATTGTATGCGTAGAGGGTGAGACTTTGGCCTCAGCTTGATAGTCTACACATGTGATTATGCGTTTATCAACTGCACCAGAATGTGCTATTTGGGCTTTAAAGTCAACCTGTTCTATAAAAAAACCTCTTATGTATTTATCTTCCTTGATAGTCGACAGAACACACTATCCATGTAAATAAGTAGAAGCTTCATTAGGTGCTTTCTATTACTGTTGTTCATTTCTGCTTTCTGTGTAAAATTTGTCAGCTGGGCCAAGCGTGTTACCTCACACCTGTAATCCCAGCACGTTGGGAACCCAAGGCCGGCGGATGGTTTGAGCCCAGGGGTCTGAGAACAGCCTGGGCAACATAGGGAGACCCCCATCTCTACGGAAAATACAAAGATTAGCTGGGTGTGGTGGTGGTGCATGCCTGTGGTCCCAGGCACCTGGGAGGTCGAGATGGGAGAATCTCTTGGGCCCGGGAGAGCTGCAGTGAGCTGAGGTCGCGCCACTGTGGTCCAGCTTGGATGACAGAGCGAGACCCAGTGTGTTTAAAAGAAAAAAAAATCTAAGCTGTCAGATCACGAGTTCCCTCTCCCCGTGTCTCTCCCCCGCCTCCACCCCACTTTTTCCAACCATCCTATATTTTATATTAATGTATCTTTGTTTTTGGGCCCTGGTCTAGGCCTCAGACATTCCACAGTTACCTAGAGGACATCATCAGCTACCGCTGGGAGCTGGAAGAAGGGAAGCCCAACCCCCTGAGGGAAGCCAGCTTCCAGGACCTGCCTCTTCGCACGCGGGTGGAGATCCTGCATCGCCTCTGTGATTACCGTCTGGATGCTGACGATGTCTTCGACCTCCTCAAGGTATGCTTAACTGGAGAGCTCTTTTCCCTGGAGCTGTAGAAAGCCAGCAATCCGAAATGAAGTCAGAATGTAAAACCTGAAGATCGGAAGCCAGAATTTGGCTGGTGGTACTAGTCTTGGGGCTCTTCAGTGCCGATAACACTGTATAGAAAACCATGATTGCTGTAGCCAAGGAAATGCCGGGTGTACATCCCTATGGAAGTACGTTGTTTTGGTCTAATTTCTAGTCTGGTTTCTTTTTCCTGTACATGCACTGGGTCCCAGCTGTGATAGGTACAACCAGAGGGCCCTGTTTGTTCTGTCATCAGCCAAACCTGCAACAAAATTAGCCACTGAATTTTATTTCCCAAGGTCGAAATTGGATTGAATATAATTGAAATTTCTGCTGAAATCTCCCAAAACTTGAAACCATATATGCTAGTGAAGTTCATCTTCTGCACACACATCCACACGACAAAAACGTGTTGAAGAAGGAAGCTGTGGCCATCTCTCTCCGCCCCCTTGGTGTGGTTATCTGTCTTAGAAGCATATCCTAGAGGGAGCTGTGCGTTATTGCTTTCAGTCATAGAGAGGTTGGTTTCTAATCCTGTTCCGTCATCAGTGATTAAATGTGGTGATGACTTCTCAGTTGAGCTCTGTGCATGGACACGTTACAAAAATCACTGCGTAATTTAGCACGGTCTTTGCTGAGGACTCAAGGACTTCAGTAGCAGCGGGAAGGCCAGTACAGGTCAGTCCCCGAGGTAAATCGGGAGCCCTGTCGCTGGAGCTCAGCTGGAATGAGAGGCCGCGGGAGGTTACGGCGCGGCTGCCACAGAGGATCCCATGGGCAAAGCTTGCCCTGTGCCTGACCCCCCTGGTTGTACTTGTCTTGCCTTTCATGTGTACTCACATACAGCAGCAGCAGCTCCCAGCCAGTGTGTAAACTGCTCATCGAGACTGCTGTTGGGTTCTCTTTTTTGTGAAAAGCGAACGATGGTGGGGAGTGCTGTAATATTTCCATATCTTGTTCTTCAAAGTAGGTTCCACCTTCCCATTGTATCCGTGTTTCTTATGCCGATCGAAAATTACATATAAGATACTTGGGCATTTTTAGATTTGGGGTGTTCCTTAGTATAAATTCAGAATCCTCATTTTAGTTCATTCCTGGTGCATTTTGTTCCCCATTTCCCCAAACCCCTTTTTCTTGTTCTGCCTAGGGTCTGGATGCAGACAGTCTCCGCGTGGAGCCATTGGGTGAAGACAATTCTGGAGCACTCTATTGGTATTTCTATGGAACACGAATGTACAAAGAGGACCCGGTACAAGGAAAATCCAATGGAGAACTCTCTTTGAGCAGGTATATTCTTTAATGTCAGGGGAAGTTAGCTACTGCATTAAAATGTGATTAAATGCATGAGAATTATACAGCACAATTTTTTTTTTTCTAATGAAGGAATTCTCTAAGCATGCCTGTAAAGAGATGGTAAGAAGATATTTCTTGCAAAAACAAAAAGGAATTAATTCTCTGCCACCAGAGGGGTTAAAGAGACTTTTTGATCTGAAGTTCTTGAGAGGAGGTTTCTGAGACATGCCAGCCCTCCTCCCACGGACTGTTTTTTTTTTT
>NW_016107922.1:688290-692268 GCF_001604975.1 Cebus imitator | reverse complement strand
GTAGAGACGGGGTTTCACCGTGTTGACCAGGATGGTCTCGATCTCTTGACCTCGTGATCCACCCGCCTCGGCCTCCCAAAGTGCTGGGATTACAGGCTTGAGCCACCGCGCCCGGCCAACCATGGACTGTTTTAACACAGCCGGTTTCCTCTCCGCAGTACAATCATTTCACTGCACGACCAGCTTTCACCTTTCATTGTCAATCCATGACATGTCCATTTCTACTGGAATCAACGATCTAGTTGATGAACCTTAGTATCCATCAGTTTAAGAGCAAAAGGAACTTAAATCATGCCTGAAACATACGCCTTACTAAGTAAGGAAGAGGCCACATTTCCATAGCATCCTAAAATGCTAACCTCTTATTTAGGCTTTTTTTTTTTTTTTAGACGGAGTTTCGCTCTTGTTACCCAGGCTGGAGTGCAATGGCTCAATCTCGGCTCACTGCAACCTCTGCCTCCTGGGTTCGAGCAATTCTCCTGCCTCAGCCTCCCAAGCAGCTGGGACTACAGGCACAGGCTGCCATGCCCAGCTAATTTTTATATTTTTAGTAGAGATGGGGTTTTACCATGTTGACCAGGATAGTCTTGAGCTCTTGACCTCATGATCCACCCACCTCGGCCTCCCAAAGTGCTGGGATTATAGGCGTGAGCCACCACGTCCGGCCCATTGAGGCCTTCTTACTGCGATGCTAGGAGCAGTGCTTACTCTTTGGAAGATAGGGCAATTTAAGCACATTTTAGTATTGTGAGATGTCAGTTCAGATCCGTAGTCTAATAATGGAAGGCTGGAAGTGACTCTTTCCTGTCACTGCTACATCCAATCCTTTTTGGTAATCTCATGGCCAGAAGTACCGTTTTAAAATCATATGTAGCATGCCAATCCGATGCCAGAACATTTCTCTTTATTATTATTTAATAGGGAAATTGAAGGACAAAAAAACGTCTCAAGTATTCCTGGAAAAACGGGAAAAAGAAGAGGAAGACCCCCAAAACGGAAGAAACTACAGGAGGAGATTCTGTTGAGGTAAGAAAATCTCATTAGCTATGGCCATAGACCATGGTGGCGGAAGGGACCTCCATTCATTTGTTCATTTTTCTTGATTTTGCCTGTGCCATGGGAAGCACATTGTTACGGGAACCGGAAACAGAGTCCTCATGAAATTACCACGTGTGCAGTACGGAAAAGGGAAGCCCTTCGTGTGTGGCACCTGGCAAGTCACCTGCCCTCTCTAAGCAGGTTCTCTTACTAGACCGTGGATGTGCACATAATGAGGATTATATTGAACAAGAACATTTTTTCATTCTTCAATTTTATATTTAATTTTAGCAAAGAAGAAAGATACTTGGGGGACTTCTTTTATATGTCATTATGTTTTAGGAAGTTTCACCATGTGAATCTTGCTATAGTAGGTTTCAAAACCTGACCTATACTGTGTGAATACACTTTTTACATAAGGATCACTAAACCTATTGAAGTGAGGCTGTATTTTTAAAAATTCTGGTAACTCAGGACAAGTGGCTTTTTCCTCCCTTACTACTTAATCTAAATGCTTGAATTAGGCCAAATTTCACTGTGTTACTTTTTAACCACTAAGAAATATTTCTCGGAAATCAGATTAAGAATATAGATGACTCAGAATCTGATTTTTTAGAACTCAGTCAGCATCCACTTAACTTTCCAGAAATTCAGCTTCAGATTGCAGCTCTCTATTTCTTCCATATCAGTGGCAAATGTCCTGTAATTACTTGTGTTTTGTGTATGCAACACCTGTTTCTGGGTTTGGTTAATTCCACACGTCCTTCGATACTCAGGAACCCATGTGATCCCTGTCTCATTTTACCCGTAAGTATCAAGAATCACAGTAGCTTAGGGTTGGGATTGTAGAATCATTTTAACAAGTATCCATGGACTTGTGCTACCCTCTACTGGTGATTTTTTTTCCTTTAGAGCTGTGTATGTGAGCCAGTATTTCAATATTTTTTAATTAAATTTAAAATTCAGTTTCTCGTTCAGACTAGCCACATTTCAAGTGCTCAGCGGCCACATGGTTTGTGGCTACCATATTATATGGACAGCAGTAATGTAGACAATGTTCATTCTCACAGGAACTTGAATTGATCAGATACTGCTTAAGTACTTGAAAACAAAAAGTCCAGAGAGTTTCCTTTCTTTTTCAGGGACACAAGTGAAAATGACTCTTAATGCTCTTGTGCTATACACTTTGTGTTTTGTAATATAATCTCCCACCCCCTGTGAGAAACGCACTATTAATAGCTTCATTTTGGGGGAAAGTTAATTAACTTTCCTGAAGTCACATTGTAAGTGGCACAGCTTGAATAGAGGCGTTCCCACGGGGAGCCCATGCTCTTGTCCCTCTACATTAGGTAAGAATACGTTGTAATAGGCCTGCTTTCAGTCTGGCCCTGAATCAGGGAGGACATTGGAATCCCTACACTTCTTTTTCCTTGCATATACCAGTTAACAATTGCATCTGTCTCCCTTGACTGAAGCAGTGATAAAGAACAAGAACAAACAAAAAAACAGTGCATCTGATTTCCAAAAAAAAATTTTAAAGTGAACTGTTTTTTGGCTGGGCGCAGTGGCTCATGCTTCTTATCCCAGCACTTTGGGAGACCGATGCGGGAGGATCACGAGGCCAGGAGTTTGAGACCAGCCTGGCCAATATGGTGAAACCTTGTCTCTACTAAAAATACAAAAATTAGCTGGGCGCAGTGGTGGGTGACTGTAATGCCACCTACCCAGGAGGCTGAAGCAGGAGAATTATTTGAATCTGGGAGGCAGAGGTTGCAGTGAGCCGAGATTTGCACTCCAGCCTGGGCAAGAGGGCAAGACTCCCATCTCAAAAAAATAAAAATAAACAAATAAAAGTGACTGTTTTCTTAGGCATTGACACTGTTGCCATAACATTGGGTAACTTCCCTTCTAGACCAGCATGCCTGCATCCTGGTGTTCCTTGATTCAGCCTTCCGCCTCCAAGCCTTGTCCGCTTAACACACACATACACTCTGTGTTAAATTAACTGGGTCTGCCATCCTGGGATAGCACAGAACCATTTTGGACCTGTCTTAGTTTTAATTGGTACCTCTTTTTCCTGTGTTTCAGTGAAAAGCAGGAAGAAAACTCCTTGGCATCCGAGCCGCAGACAAGACATGGTAATGTTCTTTGCCAGCGTTTAGAAAGAATTAAGTAAACATGATTGTTCATGGTAGGGTGTTGACTCTTCATCTTTTTCTAGAGCCACACAAAGTACAGGCTATTGCAATAGCCTTGTCCCTACCCTTTGTACTGTTCTTCAGTTCTCTTCCTAACATCTTACCTTGTACCCAGCTCACCATCTGACTGAGGATTAAGATCAGAAGTACCCTGTTTACTAGGCACGGTATAATAGACACCTCAGCGTTGGAGTGAATAACCAGCTTCTCAGAGAGATGTCTTTTTAATGTCAGTGTTTCATGACACAGTGGTTTCTACACACTATGGTTTACTGTACACTAGTTTCCCACCTAGATTTTAATTTGTTATCCAAATAGCATATATATGGGAGGCAAATAGCAGTTTGCAGTATCACAGTGTAGTTGAGGCAAGATAGACTCCACAAAGACTCAGAAACACGTCAGTAAATGTAATCATTTCTAGGTTGTGAATATCTATCTTGTTAAAGTCACAGTAGTTGTATTTGTATTGCCTTTAGGCATGTTTTTTAGTTGTTAACCGTGACTTTAACAAGAAAACCAGAAGTATACATATGTCAACTTTAACATTAAAAAGAGGCCCTTAGGGTGGCTCATACCCGTAATCGCAGCACTTTGGGAGGTCGAGCTGGGTGGATCACTTGAGGTCAGGAGTTCGAGACCAGCCTGGCCAACATGGTGAAACCCCACCTCTACTAAAAATAGAAAAATTAGCTGCGTGTGGTGGCGGGCACCTGTAATCCCAGCTACTCAGGAGGCTGAG
>NW_016107922.1:685340-688010 GCF_001604975.1 Cebus imitator | reverse complement strand
TGGCTCACACCTGTGATCCCAGCACTTTGGGGCAGACAGGCAGAATTAAAAAGGCCAGGTGCAGTGGCTCACACCTGTGATCCCAGCACTTTGGGAGGCTGAAGCGGGCAGATTGCCTGAGCCCAGGAATTAGAGACCAGCCTGGACCACACGGCAAAAGCCTGTCTTTACTAAAAATACATAAGATGAGCTGGGTGTGCTAGTGCACACCTGTAGTCCCAGCTTCTTGGGGATGCTTAAGATGGAAAGATGGCTTGAGCCCAGGAGGCAGAGGTTACAGTGAGCTGAGATGGTACCACTGCACTCTAGCCTGGGCAATACAGCAAGACCCTGTCTCAAAAAAGAAATTGTAATAGGTCTCTTTTTTGACTCCCTTGTGTTAATCATGACCCAGGGTAGAAACAAAATTGAGAATAAATAAGGAAAAGGCCCTCATAGGCTCTCCTTTAGTGAATCCATGCCTTTATTTTCTAGGGTCCCAAGGGCCGGGCCAGGGTACTTGGTGGCTCCTATGTCAAACGGAAGAAGAATGGAGACGGGTCACCGAGAGTTTCCGCGAGAGGACCTCCCTTCGGGAACGGCAGCTCTACAAGCTCCTCAGTGAGGACTTCCTGCCTGAGATCTGCAGCATGATCGCCCAGAAGGTGCGTCCGACTCCGCTCGGCCCTCCCGTGTGAGGCCTGGTGCCACATGGGAAGGCTCATTCATGAGGCCATCGCAGTACACCCCACTGTCCTGGAAACAGTGCAGGCTTCCATCCGGTCTGAACGCCATTGTTAGAATGGGCCCCGTGCCACCCCCTGTCCGCTGTGGGTCCTGTCATGTTCTCCTTCCCCAGGAAGCCCTCAGTGTCTGCCATCTACCAATACTGACAGCGGCTTTTCGCCGGCTGGAACCCACTTTCCCTCTCCCATACACTCCTCAGGAAACATTCCGTGAGCCCCAGCGTAATGCTTTAAAAAGAACATCTGATGGGTCTGCCTTTGTCCTTGTAGCTCCGTTGCCAGCCCTTTGCCTGGCTTCACCTGGTTGTGTCCTGAGTCTTCACCAGATTCAGGGCAAGGTATAGTTTCATAAATGATATGCCCCATATTATCAGGATATACACCCTACTTCATGACATCTTCAGACATCCCTCCCCTTCTTCTTCTTTTTATTTTTTTTAAAAAAAAGGTCTTCCTCTGTCTCATAGGCTGGAGTGCCGTGGCATGATCTTGGTTCACTTCAGCCTCTGCCTTTTGGGTTCAAGCGATTCTCCTGCATCAGCCTCCCGAGTAGCTGGGATTATAGCCACCCACCACCACCACCACACCTGGCTCATTTTTGTATTTTTAGTAAAGACATGGTTTTACCATTTTGGCCAGGCTGGTCTAGAACTCCTGACCTCAAGTGATAACAACCGCCTCAGCTTCCCAAAGCGGCGGGATTACAGGTGTGAGCCATACGGGTATAAGCCACTGCATCTGGCTTTTTTTTTTTGGTTTTTTTTTGAAGACAGGCTCTCTTACTTTGTCACCCAGGCTGGAGTGCAGTGGTGCGATCACAGCTCACTGCAGCCTTGACCTCCCAGGCTCAAGGGATCCTCTCATCTCAGCTTCCCAAGTAGCCGGTCCACAGATTCGTGCCACGACACCCAAATTATTTTTTACTTTTTTTTGTAGAGACAAGGTCTTGCTATGCTGCCTAGGCTTGTCTCAGACTCCTCCACAATCTGTCCTCCTCTCTCGGCTCCCAGAGTGCTGGGATTATAGACATGAGCCACTGTGCCCAGCTTTTATTGTTTTAAGGCAGGGTCTTGCTGTGTTTCCCTGGAGTACAGGCTGGAGTACAGGGGTACAATCATAGCTCACTGCAGCCTCAACCTCCCAGGCTCAGGTGATGCTCTCCAGTAGCTGGGACTGCAGGCGCATGCCACTGTGTCTGCTTGGTCTTGAACTCCTGGGCTGAAGCACTCTTCCTGCCTCGACCTCCCAAGGTGCTGGGATTACAGGTGTGAGCCACCACACCTGGCCCCTACTCCCTTACGCATTTGAATACTACTCTCTCAAAAGCCTTACTCGGATGTCACTATGTCCGTGAACTGTCCTTGTCTCCCCCAGCCTTTAGGACTTTTGTTCCTTAACATATTTCTTTATGCTTATATCTTTGTGAGCTCAGGCTTCTTCAGCTCAGAGACCATGGCTTACTCATCTTTTAAATAGCCACAACACCTCATGTTTTCTTGTTTTGGTTTTATAAGACAGAGTCTCACTCTGTCACCCAGGCTGGAGTGCAGTGGTACAATTTCAGCTCACCGCAACCTCCACCTCCCGAATTCAAGCAATTCTCATGCTTCAGCCTCCCAAGTAGCTGGGACTATAGGCACGCCCGGCTCATTGTTTTATCTTTTTAATAGAGATGGGGTTTGCCATGTTTGCCAGGCTAGTCTCAACTCCTGGCCTCAAGTGATCCCCCCATCTTGGCCTCCCAAGTGCTGTGATTACAGGCGTCAGCCGCCACATTTGGCCTGGCTTGCCTTTTCTATGGTGGTTGCTTGATAATTATTCAGTTTGCTTATTTCCTATCAATAACAATATTTCTGATTATTAGTACATGTTAATAGAGGACCAGAAATGTATGACTACTTGCCAGTGAAATATGAAGAGAAAATATATATATATATTTTTTGTT